>NC_056725.1:1049320478-1049385478 GCF_019279795.1 Protopterus annectens | reverse complement strand
ATTGTAATTCAAACTAAGCTAGGAATCCTTAATGTTTGTAAGAGTGGGACTTACCATGTGTACATAATGAAGTTTGGTCCTCTTATCTAGCCTATATGAGAGCTGACAATGCATATCATGCTAACAACCTGTATCATTACATACTTTGAAACAATGGCAAGCTGTAAAAGCCACTTCCATGCAGCTGGACTCTGTCTCGTTATTTTGGCTGTCATGAATATCCAGGTATTACAGGATCTGCCTTTACATTCTTGAGCAGGTCTGCAGTGTCAGCATGATCGTTGTGCAATATATTTGCTCTCCTTGAGGCTGGAAGATGAGACTGAAGTGTTTTCCACAATAACCTGGACATATTAGTACCGATAGCTCAACAGGTAGCACACCTGTGTTTGATTATAGAAGACCAGGGACTGTGGATTCAATAATTCTAAGCTTCTTTGCTCAGTTGGATACAATTTTTAAATCTTACTGTAATTCACCTAAAAATAAATAGAACAGGTTTGAATCTAACATTATTGACTGACCATAATCCTTACTGCTTTATCAGAAAGCCAAACATTTATGAGGGACGGGCCAAAGATATGATGTAAAATCAGGGACATACTGAAAATTTATGGGCAGCTGGGAGTGGTGGTGGTGGTGGTGGGGAAGCATGGATTGGGCACTGGACTGCAAGAAGCCAAGTGGCTTCCTGGAGTTTTGTATGTAAAAGTCTATTTTTTTTTATCTTCATTTGAAGAGCTGAGGGAGTGGGGTGCAAATTCCTGGTACTGGCACAGGGTGTTAGTTGAACCAGATATGCCTCTGTCTACCTTCCTTTGTGGTAGCTCAGGTGGATATAAAAGCTCCCGTGGCACTTACTGAAAACAGCAGGAGAATTTCTCGGTGTCACAATCAAATTTTCCCTAGTCAGCATAAGTACCACCTCAAGTTTTCCTTGAAAATAGACTAGTTAGACTGACCAGGTCAATAGAACTAATTACAAATAACATAAACAATGCACCATCACTTCAAAACCTTCTCAGACACTGTGGAATGCATGTGACTCATGTTCAGGTAATTGTTCCTATGAAGGTGAATGAGTAGAACCTTTGCCGGAATACACAGTACAGCCTTTAATGCAACCAAATCAAACCTTCATCAGTCATCTGATTTAAGGCATTTACCAGTGTCAGGGACTTAAATTTTCTACTCACTCAACTAGCATCAGGGTCTCATTAATAGTCTTTAACAGGGTGATCTTCCTCCTGAAATATGAACCTACTTGGGTGACTGAACAAAGCAGGATAATACCTAAGGTCAGGGGGGTTTAGGTTGGAACTAATTTGTGGATTGAAGGTTACAGATTGGAGTATACCTCTTCAGAAGGACAATTAGGAAACATCATTTGTCTGGGTGGTCGATTATTGTGCTGCCATTTTTAATATGGCTACTGTTTGATATGGTCCTAAAAATAACACCACTGGCAAACATATGTGGAAGGTGCTAAGATGTAACAGAGCTTGGTTATTCCCACCTGGCATTTAATTGCCTTGACAGCTAGCCCTGCCCATTTTAGTCTCCTAATGTGTTTCTGCCAAGAGTAACTTTAAACTGTAGTATCAGCTGTATAAACAAGATCATAGTCACCAGTTCATACCAGGATGTAATCTGTCAGACTTTAGAAATTTGCTTGGGCATATTTCATCATAAATGGCATTTTGATAAATTTGTAGAACCCAAAAGGTATAACAAAAGCTAACCCCTGCCTTGTGGGTGTCAAGAGTACTGGACAGTAAGATTTAGACAGGTTAAGAGCAGTCAGATACTTAGCCCCACCCAACTGCTCAAAGGTTTTATCTCTTCTAGATATGGGGTAACCATATAACTCCACGTAACTATTTTGTTTCTTGTAGTCTACACAAACCTGATGATTCCATCTTTTTTTTTACTGGCACTACTAGTGAGGCCAGCTGACTGTTATATTTTTGGATAACCCCAGATACAACACCTCCTGCATGGTTTTCTTGTCTAGCTCAGGTACACTATAAGGGGCCTGCTTAATAGGCTGTTTGGTCCCTGTGCCCACATGGTGGTCCACAGATAAACTCTGGTTTAAAAGTGCACTTGACCTCAAATTCCTGCAGTAATGCTCTAACTACCTGAGCCTGGTAGGGGAGAGCTGTTATCAGAGCACTAGTTCTTCCACAGACATATCAGACTGAGTCTCACCATGAAGACCTTCCACAAGATTGTCTTCTGACACCTTCTCTAACCCACTGCAAACATTGAGTTCCCCTTACTTTCTCTTTATCATGGCAGGATTTAATCATATTAGCACTGTGCCTCCTGCCTGGCAGCTTCCCCACATGGCTAACATTGCTTACCTTTCTCACAGTAGTGAAGGACTCCTCCTATGCTCTCTGCAGCGTACTCCACTGTACAGGGTTAAGCAGCATCAAGTTTTATCCAACTGTACATTATGAGATTTTAGGTGTTTACTCATACAAGGATTTATTTTAATTTTGTTCCCTTTCTAAGTAACCATCAAGCTCCTCTCCCTCTGCCTGCTCAATGGAGTCCACTCATTCTGTAGAAACTGAGAGATCATTGTCCAGTTTATTCTATCTTATAATAAGAGCCAAGCAGAGCAGAATGGAGCTCTCCCACATCCAAGATCAGGGAATTTCTCTTTATGGCCCTAATTCCAACTGCACTTACCTAGGAGTTGGCTTGAAGGTTTGTTGTGCACTGAGAATCAGCAGGGGCATATGATTCACTTCCACTAGTGAGTGATGCTGCAGGACTGCCCTACCCTTCTCTGATGATAGTTTTCCCGTGGAATTTCCAGTATCCACTGGGGATTCTACAATGTGAATGATCATCCCAGACATGCACCCAACATCTTATTCCTGAATAGAGAGGTGAGGCACCAAAGTTGCCTCTTCTTTTCCTCCTCCTGAGGCCACCTCCAGCTGGTACCTGAGACATTATTTGAACTTAGGTCACCGTGGCCATAGTCAGGGATTAACCTCTGTAAGCCAATGGAACAAGCCATATCAGACCTTTTGCTGTTTTGCGTTTTGGATAGATACTCATTTGCCAACCCCAGTAGCTCCCTAAGCTTGGCCATAAAGTATAGAACATTCTTCAGAAACAGATTTTTTTGAGGGTTTCACATTAACCTTCCCATTCATCATTAATTAAATCTAGGGGGGCCCTTACCTTGTGACTATAAACTAACTCAAATGGTGAAAAAGATGTTGAGTCTTTTGGCACCTCTCTGTATGCAAAGAGGAGACTGGCAAGCACTTTTCTCCACTGCTGCTTGAAATAGTTTACAGATGCTCTCTGCATAGTCTTAAGATTAGATTTAAACCTCTTGGGAAGACCATTTGTTTGCGGATTGTAACATGCAGTCCTTAGCTGCTTTACACCAGAACACTTCCACAGATAGTCTGACATGAAATTAGCATGTTTATTTGTCAGTATTTCCCAAAGAAAGCTTACCTTGCCAAAAATTTCTAGGAAAGAATTTGCACCTTTTTTACTTCAGTAAAAAACATGGCCACTGCCTCAGGTTACTCTGTAACACATTCTACCACTACCTAGGTATTCCTTGTACCTGTGGTGTATAGGGTAATAAGAGGCCCCACAATGACCATGGCCACTCTTTGAAATGGTTCCTCAATAATGGTTAAAGGCACCAAAGCAGACTTGGCTTCATAGGTTCATAGGTAGGTACTAGCCTATCTGCCTGAAGGCATTTATAAGCCTAGCTAGAATGTGTTGGCTTTTGCCACCCCCTTAGATTAATTCCCTGTGCCTCTGTCCAGCAGAGCCATTGAAGTGATCCCTGGGGTAAACTTTCAGTTTCCCATCCACTCATCAAGGTTTCTATTAAAGAGCGTTAGTGAGGAGCTCTGCCTAATGTAGATTGGAATTTTGTTCCAGAGCATGGGAAGTCTCTGGGACAAGAATCTATCCCTCCAGCATGTCCTATTTATTGTTGTGGTGAGGTTTAGATCACTGGAGCATGTGGCTCGAGGGGATATGGTTTTCTTTAGGTGGAGCATGTCCATCAATTCTGGGTTGGACATGGCCTTGTATGTCAGACAGAGATCACCTCTGAGCAGGTGATTTGCAACCGAGTACAGCTGGAGTTTCTTCAGTCGAACTGCATAGGGCATCTGCTTGAGGCCAGTGATCCTCTTGGTGAGGTACTTCTGTGGTCTTTCCAGTTGTTGCAGGTGTCTTGTAAGGTACATCCCAAATGGGGCATTGTACTCTATCATGGGTCTGATGAGTGATGCGTAGAGGGGCCCAATGACCTCTTTCGATCTGGATGCAAACCCTTTTGTAATTAGGTGGGCCACATAGAAAGATTTTCTAACCACTTTGGCAATGTGATTATCAAAGGAGAGGTTACAATCTACTTGGGTCCCCAGATCCCTTATTACGTCTTCTATATTTAGGGGGCTACCACCTATGTGGTAGTTTGTGGGTACTTTGTTTTTTCCAAAGGGGATGACTGCACTTTTTTGCATTTAGCTTGAGGCCATGTCTGCGAACTTGGTCAGCCATAGTCCTCCTGTCCTTGCCTGTACCTCTGAGAAGTATATGCCGAACAAGAGGGGTCCTAGGACTAAGCCTTGGGGAATGCCACTTGTAACCGGTTTAGAGTAAGACCTAGCTCCCACAACTCTTACCATGTGGGTTCTGTCCGTGAGCCAGTTGGCAACCCATCTCATGATGTAGGGGTTTATGTTCAGGCTGGTGAGCTTGTCTATAATACCTGAGTGGGGAAAGGTGTCGAAGGCCTTTGCAAGGTCTAGGTAGGCTGCGTGGACCACCTTTCCCTTGTCTATAGCCTTGGTAACTGTCTCAAAGAAGTCCACCAGGTTTAGGAGGCATGATCTGCCCTTAACAAAGCTGAACTGGGTAGGGTCCAGTGTTTGGAGGTTTCCAATGTCTCTGTTAATGAGATCCATGATGATGTGCTCTATAGCTTTGCAGACCAAGCTAGTCAGGCTTATAGGGCGATAGTTCCTGGGGTCCATTTTGGCTTCACCTTTGTGGAGCGGAATAACCATTGCCACTCTGTGGGCATATAGCCTGTGGAGAGGCTGAGTTTAAACAGTGTGTTTAGGTGAGGGGTTAGTTCATCTTTGAGCTTGTGTAGGATGCAGCCTGGGACACCGTATGGTCCCATTGATGCTGTGTTTTTGGCTTTGGAGAGGGCTGTTTTAACCTGAGTTTCTGTGATTTCAGGAGCACTACATTCTTCTGGTATAATTATGGGCCTTTATGAGGGTGAGAGGGGGGTGAAGTTTGCACTGAACCTGTCTGCCAGGATGTTGGCTATGTCAGTCGGTTCAGTGTATTTTGTGCCATTCTGCACTAACTCCGAGCAGATCTGAGAATTGCCACTTAGATTGTTGACATAGCTAAAGAATGCCTTGTGGTTATCTTTGGAGTCCATGACAATTTTTCTTTCGAAGCTAGCCTTCGAAGATTTTATGAGGGAACGTAGTTTCTTGCTGATACTGATCAGGGTTGTCTTCCCTTCTTGGGATTTTACTCTTTTCTGTACTAGTTTCCTCCTTCTATTGTATAGCTTGTTTATGGTAGGGGTCCACCAGACTGGTTTCCTTTTCTTGGAGGAGTGAGTCTTGGTTTTGTTTGGGAGTAGTTCTCCCAGTTAATGTTTGGGTAATTGAAATCACCCAATATCAGGGTGTTTGGTAGGACCTTTATGTTTCCCAGTGTTTCCTGGAATGCGGAGTGGGGGTCCTGGGACATGCTGGGTGATCTGTAGCAAGCTATAATTTGAATAGCAGTTTTGCCTGTTGTTAGTTGCACGTGGATGATCTCTAAAGCTTCGTGCTGTGCTACTAACCTGGAGGTGTGGGTATCCTTGATGAATATGGATACTCCCCCACCTTTTGTATTTCGGTCCGGGTTTTGTGGCCGAACTGTATGGTATGAGTTGTAGCCTGGTAGTGCTGGGGTGCTCTCTGGAGCCTTAAACCAGGTTTCTGTTACTGCACATATATCGATTTTCTCCATACTGAGGAGTACCTCGAGTACATGCATTTTGAGGTTTAGACTTCTGGCATTGAGTAGCATTACCCTCAGTTTTTTGTTACTTATGCTATTTACGGCGGTGGGTTTGTCTTTTGAGCATTGCCTAAAAAAGGCACTATGGGGGTGGCAAGAGCCTTGGCCAGTATTCAAAAGCCTAAGGGTGACAGGTGCAAGCCATCTCTAGCGAAGCAGCTGGCTTGTCGAGCATGTCATCCCAGGCTGACAGACACTGGATCCCCTTTGAATGATATTTATTCCCTCCATGTTTTGCTTACATCATAAACGGATGCTGGATTTGTTTTTCGGGTTTCTGTATAGTTGACGTGACTTAGCAGATTGGGCAACGAATACGCTGGTAATTTCCCTTTGAAGCGTTGGTATTAAACTCTTCTAGCACTCAACAGGTACTGTTTAGCCCGTTTTTTTGATTTTGGCAGAAGCACTTTCTATTTCTGGATTTATACCTTTCAGGTTCTACATATTGGGATTTCAATTACAACTAAATAGGAGTGTATTTAGGGTTTGCAATAACTTTGGGCTATCAGAAACATCATGTTTTCGGCGAATGAGGATGTCGAACATCGGAGGTACTAGTGGTGGTGCATTAATATCATCTGGGATTATTAGACAGCTTTTCTAAACCCATCGCCAAGTCGTTGGTATTAAACATTTTTGACTCAAATGGACATACTAATATGTTCTGTTTTGGCATTTTCTCATATTATTTTATTTGTTAGCATGGATGGCTGGTTATGCCTTTACTGTGAATGGTTGTTGGTTTTTGCCTTTATAAAATGGCTTTTTGATGCGATCTGGCAACTAATATATTGTTATTTTCCTTTTGGGAATGTTGAAATAAGTGTCTTTCAGCACTAACCAGGTACTTTCAAGCCCAATTTCTGATTTTGGCGAAACAACTGATTTCAACTATAATGGACTCACGGGTTTGCATCTATTGTTTGTAATAACCTTTTATTGGGCCATTGGAAATAGCCTTTCTAAGTTGGGTGGAAATATTTAGAATTGCTTTTCATATTCATGTGGTTGCCATTAACAATTTTTCTAGTTGTTTTTGGTGTGCATATCAGTGTACCAATACGGGTATCATCTATTATATAAGGCTTGGACTTCAGGGCCTTGGATTGTTAGATCTTTATTTAATTTAAATATATAATACTTACTGTATAATAATAGTTAGCTATTCATACAGTTTTTGTACACACTGCACATTTTTTGTAACTGACAATAAGTTGTCCAGATTCATGGTACAATTATTAGTTGATCCTTTAAGTATGTTTTATTTGAAATTGCTGCTGGGTGGCTCCCGCTGACTGTTTGGGTTTCATCATTTTCTATATCTTGTTTGGGACCCTAGCATGGATTTGACCGCTACTGGCTCTGTTTAGAGTTACATATTTGTTAACTTTTGTTTGTCAGCTCTCAAAATCACTATTTTAAGTTTGATGGGTAATTTTTTCTAAAACCTATAGCAATAGTTCAAGGTTTTCAGTCACTATTATATGGATAGTGGAGCGTAGCTCTAAACTGATTTTTGGCAGGTTTTGGCTAAGTTTATGGCTATTATTGCTCATGTTCGGTGTGCAAATTGACTGAACATTGTTAGTTGATATTGGCGTAGCATTACTTGGGATGTGGTAAGTGCTATTATTGCCAATATTTATATTCACTTGCGTATATATTTTTATGATTAATATTTTGGGAACAAGTGGAATATTGTTTGGTCTTGATCTGTAATTGCTATAGGTTTATATACCCTGTATTACAAATCATTGCAAGCTCAACGTATGGATTTAACCAGATTGATATCTGGTTTGTCAGCTGACAGAGAGGATTTTGGGGTATTTGGTTTAGGCACAACACCTAATAATGGTGGTAGTGGTACATCCTTGGGTCCTGAGGCAAGCTGTGGATTGGCTTTTGATCAATTGCACAAGCATATGAGACCACTGAGGTCACATGTTTGGCATTCTAAGCTCTTTAAGGCCTATATGGTGAAAGGTATTACACCCAGAGGGCTTAGGATTAGAACACAGCCCCATGTTAGTGAGGCAGATGAGGAGCTCAGCAGTCAGTGGGGAGCCATCCAGCAGCAAGCTACCATGGCCTTTGTTGAGGCCTTGGCCAAGTACCATGATAGAGTGGTTGATTGTGAGATTAGTGAGGTTACAAAACTGTGTAATGGTGTGCAGAAATTTGAAGGGGAATCCTTCTTTACCAGAAATTTGAATAAGGTGGCCACTGATTTAAGCAACCTTGAGGAACAACTTAAATCTAGAAAAATCAAAAAATTTCAACGAGATCAGTTGGATTATCAGGGTAGCAACCCATTTAGTAATACCAACAAGCAAGTTAGATTCATGCAAAGTCAATTTAGATCCCCAAAATGGAAAAGGCCTAGATCCATTCATAAAAAACGTCCAGTTGATAATGGATCATCAACTGATGATCTATCTTCTTGTACAGATAGTGACATGCACCTTGCATCAGATTCACCGACCCCTAAAAGGATACAGGTATCTTTCCCTTTAGGCCAAGATACAAGCGAGGGGGGAGGAAACATAGACAAAATCACCAACATACAAAGTCTCCTGAGACTAGCAATACAGAAGTAAATGAAAATGTAAATGTTCTGAAGATATCAGATTTCAGTTTGTCAACAACTCATATGTCCATTTTGAATAAAGGACTGACTTTTATTCCTGGCTTTGTGGTCACTGAAGATATTTTGGCGCAGGATGTAATGTCTTTTTGTAGAATACTTAATCTTAAGTTGCAATTTGGTGATACAGATAGAAACATTGATAATTATAAGTTTGTATATCATAAATCCAGATATCTTCCCCCTATGCATCCTATAGTGCACCAGTTTCAGAGCAGTGTTCTCAAAAGATCTGCACTATCGAAGCTCTGATATTTTATTCAAACCTAATAATTTGTCTCAAACTGAAAAAGATGCACTTATGGAATTACAGCACAACAAGGATATTGTCATCATATCTGCTGATAAAGGTGGGGCAGTGGTAGTAATGAATTGGTCACAATATGGCATGGAGGCCAAAAGACAACTTCAAGACAGACGTTATTATTCAGAAATGTCTGTCAACCCCACCTTTAGATTCAAGAAGCAAATAGATGATTTTTTGTTAACAGCTAGGGAGGAAGGTATTATTACTGATAGGGTTATGCAGCAACTTATGATTCATGATTCTTCCAATCAATACATTTATTTTCTACCAAAAATACATAAAGATCCTGTTCATCCACCTGGTAGACCAATTGTTTCAGGAAAAGGATATATTACTGAACCTCTGTCAATTTTCCTTACTAAGTATCTGAAACCTTTGCTACGTTGGGTATGTTCTCGTTTACAAGACACCACAGAATTCCTCAAAATCATTTCATAAACTCAGTTGGAACCAGGCTGGCTCATGTGCACACTCGATGTTAGTGCTTTATATACTATTATACAATGACCCCCCATTAAATATTCAAAAACGTGCACGCTGATTGGTCAGCATGCACGTTGTCAATCAGAGTTATAGTAATGGAAAAGGGTTCAGTCACCCGGACTTTTTCCATTACTCTAACTCTTTTTTTTTACAGCAACGGAGAACACAAGATCTCCGTTGCTTCACACTGTCTCGCTATGTTAAATGAGTTTAACATAGCGAGACAGCTTTAAAAAAGCAATGGAGATTCTCCGTTGCTTTTTTTAAAGCCGTCTCGCTATGTTAAACTTATTTAACATAGCAAAACAGTTTTTAAAAAGCAATGGAGATCTTGGTTTCTCCGTTGCTTTTTTCTAAACTGTCTCGCTATGTTAAATGGGTTTAACATAGCCAGACAGCTTTAAAAAAGCAACGGATATTCTCCATTGCTTTGTTTAAAGCTGTCTCGCTATGTTAAACTCATTTAACATTGCAAAACAGTTTTTAAAAAGCAACGGAGATCTTGCTTTCTCCATTGCTTTTGCCCACAGCTCTGATGTACTGCGTAGGCATGCGCATGCGCAGTACATCAGAACTGCCGCAGAATACCAGACAGCTGCGGAAGGGCAGCAAGGAGGCATTATACAATGTCATTATTTAAGAAAAGTAATTCTTTTTTTTCTTAAATAATGTCATTGTATAATAGCAATAACCCACTTCTGGGTGGGTAATGCTAGATTTACCCACAGTTGGCTTTGTTTGGCCACTCAGGCTTCGCCCTCGTGACCAAACCACACCCGTGGGTAAATCCAGCATTACCCACACCCAGGTGTGGGTTATTGCTATAACATCCCTCATAAGGCTGGGCTGGAAGCCATTGGATATTGGTTGCAGGTGGCTGATTTATATCAGCCTGGCTTCAACAACTTTCTCATAGGCCTGGCGGAACATGTCCTAACCAATAATGTCTTTTTTTACCAGGATACATGCTATTGGCAAACTAAGGGTACAGCTATGGGGGCATCCTTTGCCCCCATTTATGCTGACTTATTTATGGCTTTCATTGAGGAGCAAATTATTTATGACAGCAGCCATAATCTTTTCCTGGATGAAACTGACATTTGGAGACGCTATTTGGATGATTGCTGGATGGTATGGAGGACTGAGATGGATTACTTGTTGGAATTTATATCTTATTTGAATGACAACAAATGGGGCCTGCATTTTACAGCTAGTTATCATGTAGATACCATTACTTTTCTTGATGTTCAGATCAATAGATTATCAGATCATACTTTAAGTACGCAGGTCTACAGAAAGTATCCACATTTCAACACTGTCCTCTATGCATCCAGCTTTCATCTTCCTCATATAGCCAAAAATATCCCTAAATCACAATATATACGAATGAGGAGAATTTGTTCACAGGAATCTACCTTTCAAGAACATAGACAGGATTTGACTTACAGATTCAAATCTAGGGGATATCATATGGGACATGATCTGCGGGCCAGCAACTGGGCGAATACATTGAAGAAGGAGGATCTGTTGACATACAAAACACGTGAAGAACGGAACCCACAACCTATTAGATTTGTCACCACATATGCAAGGAATTCAGATGCACTTATTAACAGCATACACAGATATTGGAAAATACTGCAGTGTGACCAGGATCTATCGAATATGTTACCAGATAGGTGTCTGTTTTCATTTCGAAAAGGCAAAAATTTGGCATCTTGTTTTAATCATTACAAACATTCTCATGATAAAGGTTGGTCTCAGGTGACACAAACTACTATTACAGGTGAACCACTTATTGGATGTTTTCCATGTGGCCACTGTATACACTGTGACAAAATACCTAAGTCCAAACAGTTCACGAGTAAAAACTGTGGCATTGTGTATGACATAAAATTTTTTGCCAATTGCAGTAGTGATTAGCTTATATATATAGCCACATGCACCCGTGGATCTTTCTACATTGGCCAAACATCTCATCCACTTAGGTTGATAAGAGAATTTCAGAGCATGTAAGTAACATTAAGAACAAAAAATCCAACAATGCATTATATAAACTTTGCATGATACATAAATCAGCTAAGTTTACATTTATGATTATTGATGTGGTCAAGGGGAACAAATTAAACAAAACAGGTTGGCATTCCATTTTAGATTCTAAAGAGAAAAAATGGATTGTTATGCTAGGTGGATTATTTCCACCTGGACTGAATGAGCAATTTTAAACAACCAGTGGGGGTTCCTGCTTAATTAAGATGCAGGTATATAAACAGTATTGAGTTGATTTTATGTTTACACTGATGAAGGCTGTGTTTTTTACCAGCCGAAATCAGTCTGGGTACTTGTTTTTTATGCTGCACTAATCAATAAATCTTTTCAGGTCACAGTTTGCTGGCTCATTGTTTTTTTTTTTTTTGGATGTATCTTACTTTGTGGAGTCGTGCAGTTGCCTTTCACACAGGAGTATCTGTTTTGCGGTTATAATTGAAATCATCCAATATCAGGGTGTTTGGTAGGACCTTTATGTTTCCCAGTGTTTCCAGGAATGTGGAGTGGGGGTCCTGGGACATGGTGGGTGATCTGTAGCAAGCTATAATTTGAATTGCAGTTTTGTCCATTGTTAGCTGCATGTGGATGATCTCTGAAGCATTGTGCTGTGCCACTAATCTGGAGGTGTGGGTATCCTTGATGAATATGGATACTCCCCCGCCTTTTGTATTTCGGTCCGGGTTGTGGCCAAAATGTATGCTATGAGTTGTATTCTGGTAGTGCTGGGGTGCTCTCTGGAGCCTTAAACCAGGTTTCTGTTACTGCACAGACATTGATTTTCTCCATACTGAGGAGTGCCTCGAGTGCATGCATTCTGAGGTTTAGACTTCTGGCATTGAGTAGCACTACCCTCAGTTTTTTGTTACTTGATGCTACTTAGGGTCAGGGTCATACCGGCCTGGGCTACATGATCACAGAGCTCTTCCATGTCTCTTTTCATGTTGTCCAGGGAGGTATGGCTCAGGTCATTCACACCAACATGGACAATGACAGAGTCATATTTGTACTTGTTCTGGAGTGACCTGAGTGCTTTTGTTATGTGGCAGATTCTAGCACCCGACAGGCAGCTAACAGTAACCTTCTCCTTGTTCAACCTAGTGAGAGTGTGCCTGACTATAGAGTCACCTATTACTAGTGTGTTGGGCATGTTATTTTGCCTTAAGGGCTATGACAGTGTGGCACACTGGTTTTGTGAAGTATGTGTTTCATGGTTTGTGTTGGGGTGTGGAGGTTGCTTGGATGTCTGCTTTGGAGGTCTCTGTTGCTTTTGCATATTTTTATTTAGAGCCTCCGAATATGTTTTTGTGTATTTATGTGTGTTTTTTGCCAGTGCTAGTTTCATAGGTCTATGTGAGACTGGTGGTGTGATGCAAGTAATTCCCTTCTCCTCTTGACTGCCTGGTCCAGTCTTGGGTTGAGAAAGCTTAGCCTCCAGTTTGGCTGTATAATTGCATCTCTCGCATGTATTAGTGTTTGGTGGAAGGAGGAGAGGGTTGTCTGTGTACATGAGGCAATTGTAACATTGCCTCAAAATGCCCAGATTCACAAGTTGGACCAGAGAGTACACCTGAAACTGCCCTTTGGACATGCCTGGATAGGTACAGTGAACTGTTTTACTGATTGGCTGGTAAAGTCGAATAGAGAGCCCTGTCCTTCTCTACAGTATATGGGGGTCTAGTGCTAAGGTTTATTAGTGCTTGCTATGAGTTTTGAGCAAGTGCTGGAATGAGAAGTGAATGGTTTGAGTGCTTAAGTTAAAGTTTGTCTAGTTCCAAGGGTTAAAATTAAAGAGTAGACTTTGTGGAGCTGGGAATAGTTATACCCTTGCTAACTGGCGCTGCCCGGCACGCAAAACCACACAACGGGGGTTTTATAGCAGGGAAATGAAAGAGATAGAAATTAGTCCAAAATGGCCAATAAACTACTAATTTCTGCGCTGAAAGCACCCCTCCAGGGACAGATAGGCTGCTCAAAGCTCCCTATCTCACAGTGTACAGAGAAACTTCCTTCTATCCAAGTAAGGTATGGGCAAACACAGAAACTTGTAACACAGCCCTGAATTCAGCACTAACCTGAAAACTGGACTATACTAGCTTAGAAAGGTGGGAAAACAAATATATTTTTTGTGTTTTTGTTTTTTTTCAGAAAATAAAGCAGATATAATCAAAAAAACACTTTAAATGCACAGAAATGGCTATCACACTTGACATCTCCTGCCTTGTCAACATATGCTTGTCTATGGCCTGTGATAGCTTACAAGATATGTGTTTAAATAGTATGTTATCTGTGATGTGGTGGACAAATGTCACCAGTGATCAAGCTGTGCACAGAATTATCTTCAACAACATTCTCTGTCTTTCAAATGGAGTTGGCCATGGCTAGGAAATAGGTTTCTGTGGAGTGCAAACACTCTGAGGGAAGCCAGCACTGCAAGCCTGCAAGTACTGTTGTACAATGTCTTTAATCCTGTAAAAATAGTACGATGGATAGATAAAAAACAGGGACCCAGCTATAGTTTATGCAGCAAAACTACTTTTTGTAACAGCTGATCTTTTTAAAGGAGTTAAGAGTTATTAATTTTATACAGCTGCACATTCTGATGAGAAAATCGGTTTGCTCTTACTACATAGGAAATGTTAGGTTGCGGAAGTCAACCAAAAAGCAGGTGTTTAAATTGGGGGGCTAATCCAGCAGTCCCTCACTAAGCAAAATCAGTAAACCTGCACTCCCAGTACTTACCAAGTCTTTGTCTAGTGCTGAAAATCATAGCCTTGGTTGAAGTCAAGCTTAAAAATCTTAAAAGCTGAAGCAGAAAGGTCTTAAGTAAGACTGCAGTCAGTTGGCTTCTAGAAGATTCACTTCTTGTAATAAAAATGCCATCAACATGAATGATAGTGCATAACAAAACACACTCCAGATGAAGCCATTATTAACTACTGAAAACAGCAGAAGGCTCAGAATCAGTCCTTGCAGCAAAACACTTCTGTGATATGAGCCATCAATAAGCAAAGAAAATGCTGCATGTTGAAAAATAATGGCTGCATGTCTGTTTGTTTACTTAAGATTTGTTAACCACAAAAGTTATCTGGTCCAAGGACCCATTTCATCCAAGGACTCTTTGCTGACATGACCCAGGCCATCTGTCATAAACAACAGATTTGGACACAGAATCATAGAATCATAGGATGTGCAAGGCAACTGGGACATGTAGCCATTTATGCCTTGTCAGTATTCACTTACATCTTGCCTCCTTTTTCAAGGATAATAGGCCAGTCATACTGAGTGTAAATGTATGAATTCCCATCCAAATGTCTAATTCTTTTTTAAGCGACAACGTGTCACATTGCGTGACACATTTCTTGATCTGGGAAGAAGGCTGTTCTAGAGAAGTGGTAGTTAATGCATGAGAAAAGTGTCTCTCCCATCGTCATTTGTTTACTTGTTGAAGAAGTTTCAAATCTCTGGTTCTAGTGTTCAATGTACTGTTTGATTTCTGGAGAAATAAGAGGTCTTAGACTGCTTGGGGCTAATGGTCTGGAAGGCAAGGCACAGATCACCCCTAAGGAGTCTATAGAACAACTGCATACAAGGAGAAAGACTCAAAACTTCTCTTGGCCCGTGATCACTTTTTGGCAGGAACCCTATGGGTCTCTCCAGCTGCTTGATGTGTTTAGTAAGACACATCACAAAGGGGGCATTGCATCCAGTGATGGGCCTGATCAGTCTAATATACAGATGGGTAAGGACTTCTTTGGATCCTAGTGGACATACCCTTTGTGGTCAACTGTGCCAGATAAAAGGATTTCCTGTTCACTGTTGCAATATGATTATCAAAGGAGAGGGAGTAATTTACCCATGTTCTAAGGTCTCTGACAACACCTTCATTTTGGAGTGGGGTGTTTTCTATACTTTAAGCCTGGTCAAAGGTTTCTCTGTCAAATGCAACAACAGTACATTTTTTTACAATTTAGTTTTAGCCCATTTCAGAGTAACCGCTATTAACATGAGTAAGTTCACTTTGCAGCATCTGCATATCAGAATGGTATTTGAATACAACCCCCAATTTACAATCATCTGCAAACTTGGTTAATCAGAGTTCCCTGTTTTTGATTTGGAGATCAGAGAACATGGATTTCTAGGTACCCCACTTGTTAACTTTATAATCTCTGAGTGTGCATCTGACACCCTTACACTGTAGGTTTTGTCCCTCAGCCAACTCACTATGCATTTAACTATATAGCAATCAATTTGGTGTACATTTAGCTTGTTTATAATGTTGGCATAAGGTATGGTATGCTATCAAAAGCCTTGGCAAGGTCAGTCAAGATATGCTGTGTGGACAGCATGACCACTGTCCATGGCTTGCATTACTCTCTTTAAAAAGTCACGAGATTCATTACATGGGATCTACTCTTAAAAAAGCCAAACTGCTGGTGAGTCTTATAACATTTTTACATCATACTTTATCAGATCAGTGATGACCCATTCCATGACCTTGAAAATGAGGTTTGTCAGGATGACGAATTTGCAATTTCTGGGGTCCATGGTGGGGCCACCTTTGTTTAGTGGCGTCACAAGTTATGTCCACCAAAGCTCGAGGACAAAGACAAATAAGCTCAGGTTGAATAGTTGCAGGAGTGGATCCATCAATACATAGGTTCATAGGTAGGTACTAGGCTATCAGCCCAAGGGTCTAAGTAAGCCTAGCCAACAAGGCTCCCTGGCTTATGCCACCCAAGAAAGTTAATTTCTTGTGCCCCTGTCGAGCAGATCCACAGAAGTTATCCCCGGGGTGTATTTCCTATTTCCCATCCACTCATCAAGATTTTTCTTGAAGAGTGCTAATGAGGAACTTTGCTTGACACAGATGGGTAGCTTGTTCCAGAGTATAGGAAGTCTCTGGGACAGGAATATATCCCTCCAGTATGTCCTGTTTATTGTGGTGACAAGGTTTAGGTCCCTGGATCGTGTAGCTTGAAGGGATTGGGATTTCTTTAGGTGTGGCATGTCCAACAGCTATGGGTTTAACATAGCTTTATATGTTAGGCAGAGCTCTCCTCGGAGTAGGCGATATGCTACAGAGTACAGCTGGGTTTTTTTGAGACGGTCAGTGTAGGGCATCTGTTTGAGGCCAGTAATCCTCTTTGTGAGGTACTTTTGTGGCCTTTCCAGCTGCTGCAGATGTCTTGTGAGGTACATTCCAAAAGGGGTGTTGTACTCTATAATGGGTCTAATGAGTGCCGAGTAGAAGGAAACAATGACCTCTTTTTTCCTGGATGAGAACCCTTTTGTGATGAGGTGTGCCACATAGAAGGATTTCCTGACTACTGTGGAGATGTGATTATCAAAGGAGAGACTACTGTCCACCTGGGTCCCAAGGTCTCTTATCACACATTCGGAATTAAGTAAACTGCCTTTTATGTGGTAGTTCATGGGTAGAGAGTTTTTACCAAAGGGGATGACAATGCATTTTTTGGCACTGAGCTTGAGGCCGTGCCTCTGACACCAGGCATTTGTCTCAGTGAGGACCTTCTGTAGGATGTGCACATCATTTGGGGACTTGACTATGGCTCCTAGTTTGCAGTCATCTGTGAACTTCGTTAGCCAAAGGCATTCTGTGTTAGCCTGTACTTCAGAGAAGTAGATACCAAACAGGAGAGGTCCCAGGACTGAACCCTGTGGTACTCCATTTGTCACTGGTTTGAAGTCAGATTTGGAGTCTGCAACTTTTACAGTGTGGGTTCTGTCAGTGAGCCAGTTGGCAACCCATCTTGTGATGTAGGGATTTATGCCTAGTTTAGTGAGTTTAGCTATAATTCCAGAATGGGGGATGGTGTTGACAGCCTTGGCGAGGTCAAGATAGGCTGTTTGAACCACCTTACCCTCGTTTATGGCTTTGGTGACTGCCTCAAAGAAGTCGATCAGGTTCAGAAGGCATGATCTGCCTTTCACAAACCAGAACTGGGTGGGGTCCAGAGGTTGGTGGTTACCAATGTCTTTGTTTATGACTTCCATGACGATACGTTCCATGGCCTTGCAGACCAGGCTTGTCAGGCTAATAGGGTGATAGTTCCCAGGATCAGTGGTGGCTCCCCCTTTGTGGAGTGGGATAACTGTTGCTGTGCGCCATTCAGTGGGCACAAAGCCTGACGTGAGACTATGATTGAACATGGTGCTCAGGTGGGGAGCCAGTTCATTCTGAAGTTAGTGTAAAATGCAACCTGGGATGTAGTCTGTTCCCATGGATGTTGTGTTTTTGGTTTTAGAGAGTGCAGTTTTTACCTGCGTAGTTGTGATTACAGGGACTCTGCATTCTTCCTGTATAGATATGGAGAGGGGGGTAAAGTTAGCACTGAACCTATCTGCCAGGATGTCAGCACGTACAAGCTAACTTAGAATGGCCGTCAGTCACCAGTGTATGGGTGGACTTGGCTGTTCATTTACCATACTGGAGATGGTTTCTACCTGCTGAGAGTGATCAAGTGATGATGACACTGGGGTCTGCTTGGAGATACAATCAGTAGACAAGCAGCCTGATTTCAGGGTGAAGACCACTAGATACACAGAACAGATTGAGGGAGATTTGTTTGATCAGTGATGAGATTTCTTCTACTACCCAAACCACCCAAACATGTATTTTGTTTATTTTTCATATGTTAACCCCATAAGTCCATTAGGCATAACTAGCTTTTTTAGGCATGATCCTGGAGCATGACATACTATGCTAATAGAGGATGCAAAGACTCAAACCAAGATCTAGCCATTTGAACACATCTACAACTTTTGCCTGTATCACAATACATTCTCCACAATACAGACCAAGGCCATAATTAAATCCATTGACAACACCCTCAAGCTCACCTCCCCCTCTCATTTCAGGTCAATATCTATCCTTCTAACACTTGGTAAAGTACCCCTACCACCTCCACTGCCACCCCTTGTTTAAACATATTCCCCTTTCCCCATATTCTACTGCTTTGTGCTGCTAAAAGAATGTTTTGTTTCATATTTTTCAACCAGTGCCATGGGTATATATGCCAACTCACTGCAGTACTCCTGAGCAGCCCCTGCCCTTTTTGGTAACAGAAATAGAAGAAATCTTTGCACATGTTATCATGCTTCTGTTCATACCATCAGTTAGATAAGAAACACACAGATTACAACTGTGCACACATTTGTACTTGATATTGTATAATAAACGTACAACAGTCATTTACTTTTGACAGCCTGTTTCTCATTAAAATGTATATTTACTTTTATCTGATATTAATTAATTACTAAATAATTGTTACTTTATTGCACACCATCATGCAGTTCATTCTGTGATGACTATGACAAAGCAGCTCAGGCTAGGAATACTTTTGTGTGAATGCTATAGATATGCTCTATGCCTTAAAGGGGAAATCAGAGGATAAAAGAATCAGGAAACAGAAAAACTTATTTTCTCAAAAAGGTCTTCTCACCTTTGTTGACCTTCAAGTCCTCCAATTTGTACTTCTGACTCATGGAATAAGCAATAAAGCTTGCCAATGGTCACACCATAACACATTTGCAGAATAAATACCCACTGCTACTTCACTTGGGCACCCTTAATTAAGGGAGTACCCTATTCTTTCTACTCACCCAAATACTTTTCTTCTTCTCTATCAGCAACTTTCACTAATACTTTCTGCAGATGATATGGTTATTTATAGCTCAAGCCACTCACCCTCTACTATAAAGTCCCAACAACAACATGATGTCAGGTCGCATTATGGTAGGCCTGAATGCCACCTTTATGCCCTACTCTCTGCAAGGAGCATTTGGGTGATGTTTGATGTACCTTAAAGCAACAGGAGTCTTTGGTAGACTGGTCAGACATTGGGCTTCCACAGCAGGGAATCCCCATATGTTAAGAATACTGCAACAGTGAATGTAAGGACATAGGGAGTTTACAGCCTGCTTGACCTCAGAGAATAGAGATTATTGATTAAACAATCTATTTGCAAAGGGTGGATAACACTGTTTATTACTTAGCTTGAAAACCAATGAGTTTAACAAAAATGTTGGTCTAGAGATGACTGGCAGGCAACTTCTTTAGAAAAAGTCAGTCGGTGTTGTCTTCTGTCCTGGGGAAGGAGAACACATCAAAGGAAAGGAGTTTGCCTTTAAGAGATTTTCATTTTAAAGCATTATTACTAACTTTGGATGAAAGCGCTAAACTGGTTCAATAAAATAGTGTGGTGACCTCCCTCTTGGATGTCTTCCTTTTTGTTTTTATTAGTTCGCGTGTGTGCTTCAAGTCTTTACTAAGTGAGTTGAGGAACACAATAAGAAGTGTATACTCAAGTCTTGGCATTAGCATGTTAAGTCCAAAAGAAGATGTAATGTTTCCCCATTTAACAACTTGGAAAGCTGTAAGAATAGTTTGTTTCAATATTTTTTCCTATTATCTGTTCGTTGTTTACTATGAGTGTGCTGTAAAAGGAAGACATTGATTCCTGAACACACATATTTACTGATGGTAATTAACCTGTTAAGTTTAAACCCTAGAAAATCCAATATCATGATGATGGGGAACTGGACAGTCATTTTGGGGTTTCAAAAACTGTACCTCTGCTAGAGTTAATAGTCACTTTGCTAGCAAGCAGCAAGTGGATGACAAGAGCAGAACCAGTCTGTAGCTGTACCTGCAAAGTTTCAGTAGAGGAAGGTCACTTCAATAATACTATATGATTTGCATGCAAAATGAGCTTAACCTTTGGAATGTCAAAAATTAAAAAAGTGTAAAGAAAATATGAGAAGCCCACAGAATAAACCTTGGGGGACTCTTGCATTAAAAATCCTATCCTAAGATACATTAGGGCTGGAATAAATCCTAACAGACCTACCAGTGAGATAGGTTCAAAAACATGCTACCATGTTGTCATGATAGATAATCTCTTTATCAACAGACTGATGTCCACAGCTTGAAAGGCCATTTGAGGTAAAGGAACAGAGTTTCGGTAATAAGGCATTTCTCCAAATTGTCATGCAGTTGGTTAGTAATAAGAGTACAAGGCCATTGATGTGCTAAAACTATTCCTGCACTTAGGCTGCTCTGCGGAAGGAAAACAGTACTGCTCAATATATTTAAACACTTGTGCCTAAACTATCCTTTCAGGGATTTTCCTTAAGGAACACAATCTGGGTCTCATCCTAAAATCAGTAACCCCTTCTATGGATTTTTTTTTTTTTCTGAAGGAGAATAATCTTTGGATGTAAGGGGACAATAATCTGTTCTAAGACAGAGTCTGAATGAAAATTATAAGGTGGCTGTGCAACAACAGTGCCGCTTAACCACAAGAATGAGTTATGTGGTGTATTTTGATGCAGGACTTTTTTTTTTTATTTGGCCTTGTGTTAAGCTGCTGCTAATATGCAGATTTAAACCAGTATGCTACTCTGCCAATGTTCACAGTGTATAAATGTACAATTTCATTAATGAAGAGTAGAACAGAACACATAAGACACTAAACAAGCTGCTTGTCTAAAAGTAGAACTTCCAAAATATTTAAAAAAACAAAACATCAAAATTAAATAGGGTTTAAAGTTATAAATACACATTAAATGAAACAACAGTACGAGTTGAAAATAATGCTGAACACAATCAAAAATGTGTGCAATTCAATTACTTCAAAACTATGAAAGAAAAAATGAATATAGTTAATTACTAAGAAGTAAAAAATAACATATTTTAGATATAAAATACAGTTGTTTGTCACCATGAGACATCTAAATGCAAAGATATTTCAATAAAACAATGCCCCTGAAAAGCTAGTAAAACACTAATTCCATAACATGACAACAAGTACTGGAAAGCTATTACACCGAAGAAGAAAAAACTTCAAGAATATATTTCAAAATATTATTTGAATTTCTCCAGAAACTGTAAGCAGTACAACATCTAACAATCTGAAGACAAAACATGATACCTGTATCACTGTATGTTAGCTAGGGACTCAATTTGCTCTTAGTGTAAGGGCACTAACACAGAGAATAGGTCTTTTTGATTTTGGCCCCGGTATAATTTTGTGTACAGATAGGTCTTCATAGGTTCATAGATTCATAGATTAGTACTAAGCTAACTGCCTTTGCAAGCTATTTTAAGCCTAGCCAATTATCTCTTGTGAGATTCAAACGCTGCACCTTGTGTTTGTAAGGCAAACACCTTAACCATTAGGCCACCCTCCCAAGTAACTTACACTGAGTGCATGTATTTCCGAATAACAGCAGACTTACACTCAGAACAACTCTTTGGAATCTGGCCTTAATTTCCTTCTCATCCTTTCTGTCCTGCTTTATACATTAACAGTCTCATAAATGTTCTGCTTGTGTACAAAGTACCAACATAATCTTCCATGATTCTATACTGCCTAGCAGTAAAAGCAAGCGATCTTGGTAATGATCCCAGCACACTCCACTTTCAGTCACCTTTTTAATGACTGTAGCCCATGTATTACATCTCCACATCTTGTTAGTATGTCACGTAGACTTCCATTCTGGAAAACACTTGGGTCTTACATATTTCTTCTGCTTTTAATTTTACAGATATCACTTTGATAATTACCTTCCTAAGGTCTAGTCAAAGTGTGTGTGTGTGTGTGTGTGTGTGTGTGTGTGTGTGTGTGTGTGTGTGCATACACCTGCTTAGATGAAATGAGTTTCAGCCAAATGAGTTTTCAGTGAAGTGAGCTTTCAGTGATTATGCTCAGGTAATTAGTTTTCAGTGAAATGAGGCTTTGAAGAAAGGAGTTTTATATATATATATATATATATATATATATATATATATATATATGGGTCTACTTCATTTTATTGAATTAACACATCGAAATGCAAATCATCGCGATGAGTACATAGAAAGTTTACAAGAACGAAACTGTACAACATTGAAACTTACAACATTGAACTATGAATGGAGATTGTGGAACAGTGATGACTAAGAAATTTACCCTTTTTCTCACTGTAGTGCAATTCTGGAGTTGGTATATATAATTTGCAGGGTGGGGGGGCATGCAGCTTGCCCACCTTCAAAAATATAAAAAGGTAGATTTTTGCATTTATATATATATATATATATATATATATATATGTATATGTATATGCAAGGGTCTATATTAGAACATCGAAAGTTTAATGGTTTGAATCACTAAAGGTTGACCTTTAATGATCGAACCATTAACATTTCGAATGTTCAGGAAAAATAAATTAAAAAAAAAAAAAGAAAATCTAAAGGGTGTAGGCAGGGGGGCAAGCCCCCTGCACCCCGTACACCCCCCACTTCTTAAATATATCAACTCCGACACTGGACTACATTGAAGTAAATGGAAATTTCCCCTTATGGAGATTTCTGTTTACCCATTCGACGTTCTGCACTTTTGCTATTCTCGTGTCAACAACGTTGGATTCGACATTGTCGGCTTTCGAGAATATAATAGGTTAAAAAAAAAAAAAAAAAATATATATATATATATATATATATATATATATGTGTGTGTGTGTGTGTGTGTGTGTGCTCTTTGACTGCTTTAGCTGTTTAATTTTTATGCTCCTCAACTGCGTTAATTCTTTAATTTTTTTACATTTTTGTAGGAGGGCAAGCCCCCTACCCCTCACACCCACTGCAAATTATATATATCAACTCCAAGATTGCACTAGAGTGAGGAAAAGCATAAATTACACTATTCTCACTGTACCATTATCTCCATTCACATAACTTTCGATGTTCTCCTCTTAATGATTTGCGTTTCGTGCGTGTGTGTGTGTGTGCTTATATATATATATATATATATATATATATATATATATATATATATATATATATATATATATATATATATATATATATATAGATATATAGATATATATATATATATATAGATATATGCACTATGAATAAAATTCCTTTTCTTGAGAGAAGGTTTAATCCAACTACAAGGAAGCGCTTTGTGAGCCATTGATTACTCTGTTTAGGCTGAGTTCAACAAACTTTAATAAACTATGAAAATCTTGAAACTGTAACCCCACTTATCTTTGAGAGCATGCCACAAGAAAGTTAACAACTGTACTTAAAGTTTTTCAAGTTTAATTACAAAATATCTTCCAAACTACATTTTCATTTAGCTACCAGTTCTGTGAGATAAAGTGCTCGCAATTCACAATTCCCATTGTACATTTAAGTGCTTTCGTTCATCTTTTGTTTGGGATCAAACTTTTTCATAAATGTTGGCTGAGGGATTTGTCTACCCTTTTTAAAAAACTTTTTTATGGGAAGGTATTTGTGTACCTAGAGGGGAGGGTCAGTCACTTACTCCAGTTAAGTGTGCACCTTATGTTGAGATTACATTGAGGCTCGGGGGGGGGGGGGCATGTCAGCCCTGAGACCAATTTGCAAGCATAATTCTTTTATTTCAAGCAGGGTGTTGTAGTCACTGAAGAAGCTGGCTTGGCTGTCAATGACTATGAAATGGAAACTAGCTGTGTCAATGCAATCCAGGGAATGCTTCACTAAGGCACTGTTTTCATCTTTGTTGACTATAGCTACTTTGTGTTCCCTGATTCTCTGGCTAAGTTTACTTATGGTCTTTCCTATGCAACGTGCTCCACAGGGGGAGCAGATAGCTAGGTAGACCACGTTGGTTGAGTGGCATTGAAAAGAGCTTTTGACTCACATATCCCTATTTCTAACTGTGAGATGGTATTCTTTCCCTTCTAGGATATAATCACAGCTGTTGCAGCTGTCACATTTCTTCATCCCTTCTACTTCTTGAGCACCTGTTGGGGAGAGAACCTCTCTTTTTTCAAGGAGTATTTTAACGGAGTTCATATTTTGAAAACAGAACTCTGGTGCATTTCCTAACTTTTGGGCCAGTTCCTTATTTTCTATTATTAGGCCCCAGTTTTTCTCAATGACCCCTCATAGGCTCCTAGCGTCTTCTGAGATTGATGGGGGAACCTTGGAGTGAGGTCTTTTTTCTTCTCGTGTTTGGGAGTGAAACTTGTCTTCAAAATGGGAGGGAACATCTGGTGTCTTTCTGATTGTATTTCCTTAGATACTTCTATAATTTGTGTGTGTGTGTGTGTGTGTGTGTGTGTGTGTGTGTGTGTGTGGGGTAATTCCTTTCTCCAAAGACCTCTATTAATTTCTGGCTTTCTTTGATATTAGAGTAGTCTTCACTGACAATTTGGCTTAGTCTGATGAACTGGCCTCCAATGATATTCCTTTTCATAAAGGGACGTACTGGCTCCCGTCATCTAAATAGTTACTTTTAAAAGAGCCTTTCCTGTAGATGTTGGAAATAAATGTGTGGTTGTTGGGGTCCAATGTGATGGTGATCTCTAGGAAATTTACTTCTAGTCCCTGCACTGATATTGTAAAATCCAGAAAGGGAATACTCTCCTTCATTTTGCTAATAAACTTCTCTAATTCTTTTTCTGTGCCTTGCCATAGAAAGAAAGATGTTATTTATGTACCTATTGTAAAGTCATACTTTTTTAAACCCTGGAAACTATTTAAGTAAGTCACTTTCCAACTAGCTAGTGCTAGAATGACATAAGCAGGGGGCCATTTTTCCCCCATGGTAACTCCTTTCTGTTGATGGAAAATTTCCCTGTTATAAGTAAAGAAATTATTATGCACAACTATGCTCAGCAGTTCAGAGATAGTGCTGACTTTCTTTTTGTTAAAACTGGTATGTTTTCTAAGGTGAGGTTCATGCCCTCTTTGTGGGGAATGTTGGTGTATAGTGATAGTATGTACAGGGTAACTAGGCTTTGGTCTGCCCTGGAAACTAGGTATTGACTAGCTTGATTAAGGAATTCCCATGAGTCTCTCAGATAGAATTCTGAGTTTTGTACTATGGGATTTAACTGAAAATCTAGGAACTTTGACATTTTTAAGTTTTTGTTCTTCTGGATGACACAATGTGTCTAAGGGGGGGGTCTCGCATTTTTGCATTTTGGGAAGTCCAAAAAGTTTGCCTTGACTTGGGTTGTGCACCATCAGATAGTCATATTCAAATAACAGTTGCATTTCTCTAGCTCTTGTTTAACCTGTTTTAAATATTCTGCTCGCTCCATTACTACTAAGTCTGCTCCTTTGTCCACTTTCATTATTCTTAAGCTTGGGTCTTTTCTAAACTCGTTTAATGCTTTCTTTTCTTCTAGGGTTAAGTTGTACCATTTAATTGGCAAGTTTTTGCTTAAGGTATCCTTATGTCTCTTTCACAAACTTTGGAAAATACATTTAAGACATTGCTAAGTGATGGAATAAACAGACTTTTCTTTTTAGCATGCATGTTTCATCAAGCACATTAATATTAGAGTAATTTTTGTCATGCATAATCATTTTCAAGTTCAATTTTCTAACATAAAGTTTTAAGTCCAGTACTGTATCTGTGGTTTTGGGTCATTGGGCTGGGATAAAATTTAACCCTTTTTTAAAAACTTTTGTGGTGGCTTCACTTAGAGGGTTTGTCAGTGAAACTGTACACCAGGAAGGTAGCTGTATGAAACTTTTCATTGTTCTTTACTGCTCCATTCCCTGTCTCATTCTTGGTCTTCCTCTCTCCCTCTCCCGGTCTACTGGGGTTAAGCTGTACCTATTGACCTGCTTGGGGGGATAGGATAAAAAAGAATGGCTCTGCTCCTGGGAAGCTAGGTTTCTGGATGGATTATTGGAACTGGAGCAGTTGCCTTTTTTCAGGTTTTGGTGGTTAGGGCACCCTCTAACTTTTTGGTGGGTGGTCTCCTGTGGTGGGGTTTGGCTGGGATTGTTAGGGAGCTCCAATCCTTGTCTGGGGGCTGGGGTAGATGTAGCACCTTTGTTGAGTGTTTGGTCCTTTATCCCATCACTTTTGTATACTTTTTAACATGGGTCTCCTCCATGAAAAGAAGCCATTGGTGTGGTGGGACTAAGACAACAAAAGTCTAAATAAAAAAACAAATAAATAAATGAAAACATATATAACATGGGCATTAACCTTGCAATGCATCAAGCTTAGTTCATCTGTTAAGTTTGATCTGTCATGGAACCTTCCTGAATCATAACACTTAACTGTATGAATGACACAATGAGCTGCATTCAGCAGTTACCACAAGACATCAGATCTGGCTTTTAGAATAGGGATGTGTCTGTTTTTGTCTGCAATGCTGAAGTCAGTGATCAATGTGTTAAACAATTCAGAACGCGGTTTGGCAATCATGATTGTAACCAGCTTTGTTCTTAGATTCACAGAAAGGAATGCAGCAAATAAAAAATCAATAGTTTGCAAGGAAGAGTACTTATTATAAAACCCATCTGATGGAATTACAAAATAAAGCTGAGGACTACATGTTACAGGACAGAAGGAACGCAGCAAGGTCACTGGCTCACTTGCTGCATAAAACATTCATGTAAAAACTGTCAATACTACATCAGTGTGAATGTAATGACTGCAGCAGCATGTTAGTAAAAAGCCAATTGTTCAAGGCTACAGCACTTGAATTCCCTCTGCTGCAGCTTTATAGCTTTAGCACTCTGTTAGCTAGGAGAAGCATAGATGTAAATCTTTTTTTAGCAAATATGGATTTTCCATCCTTCGAGATTCATCCTATGTAAAATTTAAAAATATCTGAAATAAGCAGGGCTGGTAAGTTTGTACTTAATGTTTTAATAAACGAAGACAACTTCTGTTCACATATTAAGAATTTCTACTGCTATGTGTATACTAGCTTTACTATAACTATCTGCCAGTCTCTCTATTTTTGTCAGAATGAACTTTACAATACTACACCAAGATATTTTTTATATAGTGGGTTACTGGAAATTGAGTCATTATCTACTGTCTATATATTTATTTCTTGATGAAATAAAGTAAAATGTGTTATTGCATTGTTATGCAATGCTGAACAAATGTTAAAAGTAAGGCGTAAAGGCTAAAGCTCAGGGACTAAACTTACTAAAGATCTACTTCAGTGCACAGATATCTGTGTTGGGTAGAAGGAAACCATGTGATTGGATTAAGGCTCTCAGTGCTGTGACAACAGCATTTTAATGGCCCTGACTTCATATATTGGGCTTCATATATGCAGATAAGACATACTTCTTAAAACATGGCTGCAATATGATTAAAGAAATTATCACAGTACTGCTGAGAGTGAAAGCAGACACCAAAGTTGGCATGCTGCAAACCTGCTGCAGCTGATGAAAAATCTGGGTTTTCAGGTAGTGCCAAGGGACCTGTAGCATCTCCTCTGCATCACGACTTTCTAAAAATCAATACAACAGCCTAAAAAGAGGAGAAGCACCACAAAGCAGCTGCTTTAGGGATAGATACAAAGGAAATATTCTGGCAAAAAAAATTACACTGAGAAAACCATCTGCTCTCATCCTAATTACAAAACATTTTATTAATTAAAATACTTGCTTTGGAATGCTTGTACTTTTAACTTCCTAATTGGTAATTTGCAATATCTGCAAATACAGCATTCATTTCTGGACCTCTGTCACAGCTGGTAATACTTAAAAGTATCTTTGGCTCTATACTGTCAATACCTCTATACTTATAATAATACCTATCTATTGATCTGCTTGATATATCTATCTATATATATATATATATATATATATATATATATATATATATATGTATATATATATGTATATATATATATATATATATATATATATATATACAGATATATAGATACAGATATATAATATATATATATATATGTGTGTGTGTGTGTGTATGTATGTATATATATATATATATATATATATATATATATATATATACACACACACACACACACACACACACTCATATGCACATACCGACACAGAGATAGAAAGAAGGGAACTTTTGTGGTATAAGGGGAAGCCATCTCATACAGATGCTCTTAGGTTGTGTATACAACATGGTATGAATACTTATAAAATTAAAGACATTATGCAGAAATATCGGCCTATATTACTGGTAGACACTACATTAGCCCCACTACTTCCAAGAGATGTTTTTTAGTTATAAGAAAGCTAAAAATGTGGACAAAGTTTGTCACCGTTTAAACATCCTCTTGATATCATTTTACATGTGGGCAGAGTGTACAGTGTAATCATATTTTTGAACGTAAGGAATTTTCCACCATAAATGCTAAAACTTTATTTTTTTAAATTCAACACAGAATTACTTATTCCTTTACATGAGTAATTTATCTTGTAGAAAGTGTTTGTGGCCCTTTTTGCATTGGGCAGATGACCAGACAGTTGAAAGGCAGAATAAGCTTTCATCTCACTAATTTGAGATGCAAGAGAGAAAGTAGTGCTTGTTTTAAACATTCTAAAGAACATACAGAATTCTTATTGTTATTTACAGGAATAGATTAAATAATTCAGGACTCAAAAGAGTGCTATTTAATATCAAGGGCTTCTGAACATTAAAGAGAAATGTTGGAAAATAAATACAGGGGCACTTTTTAGACCTTTTTTAAATGAACAAATTGTAAAATGGATGGCATTACATTGACATTGAATTGCAAGCATCTGACTTGTGGAATGAAGTTGTAGGACCTTTAACTTTTTCCCCCCTAAAAATCAGTTTTATAAATAGATAAAAATGTTCTTTTTCTATGAAATGAATGTTACAGGATGTTTAAAGTCTTTGAACATGATTTAAAATGTCATATAAGAAATATGGCATGAATCTGATTGACACAACAAGGCCATGTGATTTTTTCAAATGTGGTCAAACACGAAAAGGAAGCAGCGAGGACACCAAACCACACTGTTTATTCCAAATAATGATTCCAAATGAGTGTAAGCGCTTTCGTTAGTAGTAATGCACTAACTTCTTCAGACAAAACACAACCAATCACATGTTAAACCTGAAATAGTCCTAAATTGTGCAATTAGTTAATTGAATGATTGACAACCATAATTAAATAACCGTAAGTATAAAATCAATAGCAATGAAAATAGAAATAATGAAATGCTTCAGATTAAATTCCTTAGGAATAAAATTAAAAATAAAAATAAAAATGAAAATACAGAACTTTTCAAACAGCCAAAAAGTGATAAATTAAGTAATGAATATGATGTTTCTCCATTAGTATAAAAACTTTTTTAAAAATCTTTTTTAAAAGAAATTTTTACGTGCAAAAATTATTTACTTAATCGATCTATTGTGCCCATTAATATTGGTCAACTAGAGTAACAATCCTAACCTATGCTCTTAATACAAAAAAACAATAAGGAAACTCAATTCTAAGGATTAATAAAAAATACTGATAATAGGAAATCGAAGAATATAAAAATATATAAACACATGATATACAGCTCAATATCTACAGGGACTAAGACAAAAGGCAAAAATGTCACTAAACAAATATTACTATCTAGCAAGAGCTTTAAGTTTAAGCAAACATTTAATAGATAAAAACTCATTAAGGCCTGGTGGGACATATGCTGATGTGCAGACTTGCCATTTTAGTTTGCACCCTTCTAGTTTCAGCTCCCATGGCCCTCCTCTAATGTTACATTCAACTTGTTGTAAGACAACAAACCTGAACTTATGGTTAGGGTACTCTAATATGTGTCTCGCTAAGGGGATTGGTGGTAATATTTTTGTTGATGCTATAGAGATGTTCATATATTCTTTGCTTAATTTTTCTCTCAGTTTTGCCAATGTAGTAGGCTTCACATCCTTCACATAGTGCCCCATAGACAACCCCCTGAGTATCGCAATTAGGCTTTCTTTCTAGGTGGTATATTTTGTCTCTAATTCTAACTTTATTTGTTGTTTTAATATATTTACATTGTGGACATCTACCACATCTGGTCATACCCATCCCTCGCTTGATCAGTTTTTTTCCTTTCAACAAGGCACTTTAGGTTAGGACCTCTTTGGAAAGTCATTAGGGGTGCCTGCCCTAATTTTATAAAGCTATTGTCTTCCATAATAAAGGACCAATTTTTGGTAAGGATATCCCTGATATTTTGGGAGTCCAAAGAATAAACTGTAATAAATCTATTGCCTATGTCAGGGGTTGGATGTTGTTCTATTGGTGGGTTAGGTTCATCCCACACAAAGTTTTGTCTGTAAACTCAATCTAACTTTCTTGATGGAAAACAATTCTGCACTTACGGGTCATTTGACAGTCTCCAGCCTGTTTAATCCACCGGTACAGGTATTTACTGTAATAAATCCCACTATGTTTTTTTTTTTTTTTTTTTTTACTAGGAAGGCCTGGGAAGGAAATTAAGCTAAAGATGTCAACTCTGTCTAAAACTGTCCATTACAGAACTAGGAGTACATCTTTCACATGTAGAATGTCTATGCCATAATAGGCAGCTCTGAAGACATAAAATGTTTGTTTCTTCTATTCACAACACACATATGGGTTCCTCATCTATGATTAACTAACACATTCTGGTCTATTTTACATCCTGGACTGAGTCTGAAAATCGTTCAGTAGGATCAATGCTCTACCCCAGGTAACAAATTAACAAATTAAACATCCACAAATAAGGAAGGTGTCTCTAAAACAAGGGTCTATATTAGTTTGTCAAAGTTTAACTACAGCAAACATCTGTTCACCATACCAAAATCACTGAACGGTTGTTCATCGAATGCTCACATGAGTGAATATTTTTCCCAGGGAAGGAAATGACCTGTCAGCTTATGATGAGACGTCTGACAAGTCTTCCTGCTTTGCTGGGGATGGCCTTTACCTCTCTTACCAAGATTTTTGAATTCTGTATAAAGCCTTTGCTGGTCTCATAGTACCCATTTTAGACAGAGATCATCTGATGGAACACATTAATGTGGCTCTACTCAGTGTCAGGAGTCTTAAGAAAATAAAAGAAAAATGCCTGAACTCGAGGGTCTTCTGCACCTTGAACACTTTCATTTATTCATTTATTTATTTATTGACATTTGTTAACCGGGTTTGCCCAACTGGGCTTGTGGCCCATTTTCAGTAGAGACCCGAGGAGAAAAGCTCCAGTAGTACAGTTTTAAACAAGTTAAACAATATTGATATAATAGCAGTTATAGCAAAAAGATTCACATATGTTGGGTTACATGCATAAAGTTAAAGTTGAATTAAAAAGAAGCTTAGTAACATAATTTTACATTAACATAGTTCAATAGGTCAACAATAAAAATGTTTGTTTGTATAAAATTATACAAATGCATAGTAGTCACATTGGAGAGAGAGGTGTAATGAGGTACTAAGTATGTACGTTTTGAGGGTACATAAAGGGAAGGAAGACTAGGTAGGGTTATGGCAAGGGCAGGTCCTGGAATTGAGAAAATAAGCCTTTTGTTCATTTTAAAGTGTGAGCTGTGGGAGATTGAACGTAAGTCAAGGGGAAGTTTGTTCCAAGCATAGGCAAGGGAGTGCTTGTAGAGTAGTTTGCCTACTGACCTTTTTGGGTGGTAGATATCAAGTAATTGTTGGTTAGACATACAGAGGGTCAGGATGGGATATAGATGGAGACTAAGGAAGATAGAGATGGACAGAAGGAGAGTTTATAAAGAATAGAGTGTAGCATATGAAATTGATAAGATAGCAGAAATTGGAGAAGTTCAAGCCATTGAAGAGAGTTTAAAGAAATGCAGTGGTGTGAGTTGTATGGAGAGTTAGTAATGAATCTGGCTATTTTATGGTAAGTCTGTTGGAGTTTGTTTAGAGTGGAGGCCTGGATATTGGTAAGAACTGGGGCGGCGTATAAGAGGGAGGGGAGGAGGAGTGCCTGGCCCAGAGTAAGTCTAGATTCATGGGTTAGGAATTATTTGTTCTGATATAGCAGACCAAGTTTCTGATTTTTTTTTTTTTTATACACTGGAGTATATGTAGGTTGAACTTTAGTTCATCATCGATAATGAACCCTAGGAGTTTTGTGTGGGTGTCAGGTTGGATAGTTGTATTGTTAGAAGATGTAATAAAAAAGGAGGTTTTGTGATGAGAAAGAGAACGGAGAAGGAAAAGTAGGAGTTTGGTCTTTTTGGTATTTAGGATGAATATGTTGTGAGAGAGACATTGTTCAGTGGATAGTAGGGCCTGTTGGGTCAGGGAGTGTAGTTCAGGAATGTTATTTGAGATGGATATAAGTGTGGAGCCGTCAGCATACTGAATAAGGGAGGATTTTTTGCATGAGGTGTAAAGATCATTGGTGAAGATGTTAAACAAAAGGGGTCCCAAGATGTAGCCTTGGGGAACACCTGTGGAGACGGGAAGGAAAGATGAGGAGGATGAGAGCCATTTGACAGATTGTTCCCTGCCAGATAGGTAACTATTAAACCAGGCAAGTACGGAGGGGGATAGGTGGAGATTTGTGAGTTTGGATAGTAGTAGAGGATGAGAGACAGTATCGAAGGCTTTGGAGAGATCTAGGAAGAGACAGGAAATGAGTTTATTGTTGTCTAGGGCCTCTGCAATGATATGGGTGAAGGAGAGGAGGGCAGTGGTGGTGCTGTGGTGAGGACGAAATCCATGTTGGGTAGGGGTATGTAAGTGGTGCGTGAGGATGTGATTGAGAAGCTGTGAGTGAATACATTTTTCTAATATCTTGCATAGGGGGACAGAATGGCAATGGGTCGGTAGTTTGAGGTGGTCAGTAGAGTTTCCACCTTTATGAAGAGGGATAGTGAAGAAAGATTTCCAAAGGGTGGGGACAGTTGATTCCAGAACAGATCAGTTAATTGGTAAGCAATTGAGTAAGCAGCAAGTTTGAGGAACGTAGGAGACAGATTGTCAGTGGATGGAGAGCAAGGTTTTAGCTTGAGTAGTAGAGATTTGATGTAAGTAATGGGAACTGGCTCAAAAGAAAGCAAAGTTGTGTTAGTGGGACTTGGAGGGGTGGGTGTCGAAGTAGAGTTTGGCTACTTTACTACTTTCTTACTTACTACTTTCATGTATGTATAGTTACAGAAACATGGTTTCAGAGCAATGATAGCACTCTCTCTATTCCTGGGTATAATGCCTCTCACATCTTCAGACCCACTGGCAACTGTAGGGGAGTATCAGTATTTGTCAAGGATATTACCACCTCATGACAGATTACTTGGGACACCATATATGAACTAGAAGCCCAAATCACCCTAAACAAGACTAATTACCATTTCACAGCTAGCTATAGAACACCAGCAATATCCCCTTCTGAGCATGGTAGCTATCTTAACACTTTAGCTAAAGTTCTCATTAAACCCAAGACCTTTCTATTGGGGGACTTTAACTATCATCAATAAACTGGCTGACCTACACTGTCAATGGTGTGAATTCCTACTGCTTCCTTGACATTGTAAATACTAACTCTCTTTTACAAACAGTTAACCATCCTACAGGGGGCACCAATATCCTGGATCAAATCTGCACAAATATGGTTACTTATCTCACAGCTCCATATGTATCATCATGTCTTGTTAAATCAGACCATAATTTAGTGACCTTTTCCCTTAAGACTGTTGGCACTTCCCCTGCAAGTAGCTCTGTGTTTAGGGACTTCTCTAAAGCAAACCTTCTTCAGTTACTTGGCGACTTAAATAAACTCTGCTGTAATATTCTTCTGAAGGATCCTATTGCTAAAGCTGCTAACACTTAAATAGTTGTATTGACAAGACAGTCCCTATCTGCAACAAATATAATGAGAAGGTTAAAAAGCAAACCCTATAGTGGAATATCCATATAAATAAATTGTAACAAGAGAAAGAAACTGCTTAATGCTTACAACAAACTAACAAAGAGCTTAAGGAACCATTAGAAAGTTCAAAGCTGAGTATGAACTTAAAATAGTAACTAAAACCAAAAATAATACTCCAAAAACATCCAATACCACACTGCGAAGAGATGGACAACTTTAATAAAATAAAAAATGTTAAAAGCAGAGGTAAGCACTTTCACACCATAAGGTTGCTTCTTCAGACCATTCAAAGAATACAACAAAGCAAAATGATTAAATAATAAATATAGTAGAATAATTATCCAATCAGGAACAGCAAACAATTGAACTTTAAATTTGCATAACTAACAATCCTAGCTGACCTCCCTGACCAGTCATAAAACAATACAACATTTTGGCCAATCAAAATGGATATTAAATTCAAGACTGCCTATCAAAGCACTCTAAACACATTATTCAAATTAACATAATTTCTCTGAGTTGAATAAAAGACAGATAGTAACTTAGATGGTCAAATAACATTCATTAAAGAGTGACATACATGGAAAGTGCATTCATGTTGTTGTATAACTTTTCTAGAAAACACAAAGTATGCCTAACATATTTCCTTTGTTTAGTGGCATCAAAACCATGGTATAAATATCATCTTTAGTTGGTCTACACATGTCTACACATGCAATAGTCTTGGCTCTGCCCCTAGTTGATTGAGCGAAGTTTGGTAGTTAGAATCTTGTTTCAATGCCTTCATGTTGGAGCCGCCGGACTTTGTGAGAGCAGCCAAGATGGTTGCCTTTAGTTGGTTGTTTAAAATCATCTATATAATGTTCACATTTATCCCAGTTTGACAGGGTGCTGAGGAGTTAATTTTTACTGGTGAAGTGTGCCAAAAGTTGACAGAACGCTAAGTGTGCCCTTACCAACAGGAAGGCAGTGGTTTTGACTACCCCATTGGCTGTTATTTATACTAGTTATTACTCACTGGTTACATCAACTAGACATGATATTTATAGCATGGTTTTGATGCCACTAAACAAAGGAAATATGTTAGGCATACTTTGTATTTTCTAGAAAAGTTATACAACAACATGAATGCACTTTCCATGTATGTCACTCTTTAATGAATGTTATTTGACCATCTAAGTTACTATCTGTCTTTTATTCAACTCAGAGAGATCATGTTAATTTGAATAATGTTTAGAGTGTTTTGATAGGCAGTTTGATTTTAATATCCATTTTGATTGGCCAAAATGTTGTATTGTTTTAGGTTTGGTCAAGGATGTCAGCTAAGATTGTTAGCTTTGCAAATTTAAAGTTCAGTTGTTTGCTGTTCCTGATTACTATCTTTATTATTTAATCATTTTACTTGGCTGTATTCTTTGAATGGTCTGAAGAAGCAACCTTGTGTTGTAAAAGCACTTAACTCTGTTTTTAATGTATTTTATTAAAGTTGTCCATCTCTTCACAGTGTGGTTTGGATGTTTTTGTAGTTTGCTAATTTTGTTTTACACCACTGGGTTGCTATTGGAGTGATATTTTTAGCTTGTATTTATTCGATGAAACCAAAACTGACTGCAATCTTTATTTAACAATGTCAGGAAGTTAAGAACTAATATCCAACAGTGTTCAGAGCTAGTCCACAAGAATACTATAATCTCTGACCCAAAGGAAATACTAGTATACCACCTAACAAGTTTAGTGTAAATTTTAATCCACATATTTATAGCTAACCCACAGGTTCCACAATCCTAGCCACCCCCTTTAATAACTATGGAACAAGTTCTCTCAGTTGTTTCAAAAACTAAGAACACTTAGGATCATAGGATCATAAGACATTACTAGGCTATTGGCCGTGAGGCCGTTACAAGCCTAGCCAAGAATTTAGCCCATGTTCCAACAAGTCAGCACCCTATGCCACTGTCCAGCAGGGGAATAGGTGGAATCCCAGGGGTGTATTTTCTGTTCCCCATCCAGTTATCCAGGTTGCGCTTAAAAAGGTTTAATTAGGTACTCTGCTTTACGTGGACAGAGAGTCTATTCCACAAAAGGGGGAGTCTCTGGGACACAAATCTGTCCTGCCAACAAGTCCAACTGATGTTACAGACCAGGCTGAGGTCTCACGTGCGGGTTACCTGAGTGGAGCTTGACTTGCGGATATGCAGCAGTCCCATCAGGGCAGAGTCTGAGATGGCTTTGTATGCCAGACAGAGGTCACCTCTGAGGAGTCTGTAGGAGACTGAGTAGAGGTACAGGGCTTTTTGCCTATCTGTGTACGGTAGATGTTTGAGGCCCTGGATTCTCCGGCTGAGGAATCTCTGTGGTCTCTCCAGCTGCTGCATGTGCTTTGCAAGGTACATGCCGAAAGGGGCATTGTATTCAATAATTGGTCTTATAAGGGAATAATACAGGGATGTTATGACCACCTTGTCCCTGGATGAGATACCCTTACTAATGAGGTGGGCCATATAGAAAGCTTTCTGTACAATGGAGGCAATATGGTGGTCAAAAGCCAGTTTGCTATCAACCTGGGGTCCCAAGTCCCTTACTACTGATTGCATGCTTAGTGCCTCATTATCAGTGTGATAATTTGTGGGGACATCAATCTCCCCAAAAGGGATGATGATGCAGTTTTTGGCATTCAGTTTGAGGCCATGTTTCTGGCACCAGTCATTTGTTTGGGTGAAACCCTTTTGGAGGATGTCCACATCACTAGGGGAATTGATGGCACCACCCAGCTTACATTCATCTGCAAACTTGGTCAGGCATAGCCCACTAGATTTGGCCTGCACCTCTGAGAAGTATATCCCAAACAGCAGAGGCCCCAAGACCAATCCTTGGGGTACACCACTTGTTATGGGTCTACTACTTGAGGTGGCTTCCCCTATTTTGACTAGGTGGGTTCTATCAGTAAGCCAGTTTGCTACCCATCTGGTAACATATGGATTGATGCCTAGTTGAGAGTGTTTATCTATTATACCCAAGTGGGGAATAGTATTGAAGGCCTTGGCCAGGTCAAGGTAGGTGGTGTGCACAGTCTTCCCCTCATCTATGCCCTTGGTGACTGTCTAAAAGAAGTCAACCAAATTTAACAGGCATGACCGCCTCTTGACAAAACCTAACTGTGTCAGATCAAGTGTCTGGAGGTTGACAATGTCCTTGTTAATGAGGTCCATGATAATCTGCTCCATGGCCTTGCAGATCAGGCTAGTTAGGTTGAAAGGTCTATAATTTCCTAGATCGGTGGATGCTCCACCTTTGTGCAAAGGGATGACAGTAGCTGTCCTCCACTCAGCTGGGATGAAGCCGGTACTCAGGCTTTGGTTGAATAGGGTGCCTAATGGTGCTGCAAGTTCCTGCCTGAGTTCATGTAGGATGCAGCCTGGGCTGTTATTGGGTCCCATGGATGCTGTAATTTTTGCCTTTGAGAGGGCAGTGATGACTTGCTCCCTACAGATGAGGGGAGGGGGGAAGGTACTGGGGATGTCCTGTTTTACTGATGGGGGGACAGAGGAGTAAAGTTTTCACTGAACCTGTCTGCCAGCCAGTTGGCTATATCTGCAGCGTTTGTGTATGTGGTGTCCTTGACCACCAATTCTGAGCAGATCTGGGTGCTTCCCTTGAGATTACGGACATATGTGAAGAAAGCCTTATGAATGTCTTTAGTTGATGTGGCAAGTTTGGACTTGAAGTTTGCTTTGGAGGATTTCACTAGTGCTCTTACTTGCTTGTTCATGCTAAGGAGAGATTGCCTCCAATTAGACACCTGCTCCTTCTTGGCCCTGGAAAGCAATTTTTTTCCTTTTATTACAGAGTTTATTTATTGTAGATGTCCACTGGACAGGTTTGCACTTCCTTGAGGAGGATGATTTCATCCTGTCTGGTATTCCTGATTCCATGCAGCAATACAAATGCTCGTATAGTACTTTGTTGTAAGTTTGGACATATGTGCCAGTTTCTGTGGATGAGGATGGGGCTGTGAAGCTGTTTATACCTTCCCTCAGGAAGTTGTAATCAGCTTTGGATAAGTTTTTTTTTTTACCCTAGCTGGGAGGGGGGAGGATCAGGGAAGATGGTGACTTCGAAAGTGACTGCTTTGTGGTCGGATCTTACCATGGATGATGACACTGTAGGGATGCTGCAGTAGTTACTCATGTTGGTTACTATCAAGTCCAAGATATTTTCACTTCTTGTGGGGGTGTCAACCAACTGGCCCAAGGCATTTGCATTGACAAAATCAAGGAATCTCTGGGCATTTGTGCTTTGGCATGAGTATTTCTTCCAATCTATGGTTGGATAGTTAAAGTTGCCCAGGATCAGGGTAAAGGGTTGAATCTTGACAGATTTGAAGAGGTCCAGATAGGTGGAGTGGGCATCTTGAATCAGAGTTGGAGGCCTGTAGCTAGCTATGACTTGAATAGGGGTCTTGTCAACTGTTAACTGCACATGGAGTATTTCCTGTGCATCATACTGTTTGACCAGCCTAGAGGTGTGTATGTCTTTTATATAACTTGCTACTCTACCTGCTTTTGTTTTGCTGCCCATGGCTTGGGGTATGAATGAATGATAGGATAAGTAACTTGGTATGGCTGGGGTGCTCCACAGCTTTGAACCAGGTTTCTGTGACTGCACAAATATCTGCTTCTTCCAAGGTTAAGAATGTTTGCAATGAGTGCAATTTCAGGTTTAGACTCCTAGTGTTTAGCAGCATGACCTTTAATTTATGTTTTGATGAAATTTTCATGTTGGTAGTTTTGACCTCATGGCATTGCCTAAAAAAGGCACTATGGGGAGGCAAGCACCTTTGCCAAGAGCCTGAAGCCCAAGGGAGACAGATGCAGGCCATCTCTGGCAAAGCATCGTGGCTTGTCAATCATGTCATCTCAGGCTGTCAGGTACTAGATTCCCCTTTGAATGACACCAGAAACTAAGCCAGTTGTTAAAGTCAATCATTTTCTGTTTGTACTGAGGCATAATTCTGGGTAACGGTACAATGTTGCTTAAGGCTAGGGGCGTACCTGCCTAGGACACATACTCAGCTAGATCAATCATGTCTCTCTTCATATAATCCAGGGAGATATGTCTCAAGGGGTCTATGTTAAATCAGCAAATGCTTAAAATAGCGAACCCTGATTTACTAACCCTTTGACAGTGAAAGCTGACAATCTCGAAGACACGGAGCAAAAAAAAAAAAAAAAAAGTTCAAAACACAAAATAAAGTGGGGGACTCTGCTTTGACCCCACACCCCTTACTTAAATATACCAGCTTTGAGATCGCACCACAGTGGAGGAAATGGCAAAGTCCTGAAAACGGTCCAGCAAATTTTTTCCCTGGGAAAAAAATCGCTGTTCCGTGTCTTCTGGATTGTCAGCTTTCACTCTTAAAGGGTTGATAAATCAGCGTTCACTATTTTAAGCATTCGCTGATTTAATATAGATCCCGTCTCAAGCATTCACTCCAACATGGACTATGACAGAGTCATAACAGTACTTGTTGAGAGACTTGAGTGCATTGGTGATATGGTGGATTCTGGCACCCGACAAACAACTAACCATGACTTTCTCCTTATCCAGCCTGGTGAGGGGAACATCTTTGTGTCTTGCAATGGAGTCTGCTATGACTAATATGTTGGGTTTATGTTTAGGCCTTAGTGCTGTGAGATACAGGTTTGTAGACTATGTGTGGTGGGCAGTGGAGTTTGCGTGCATTTATGCCTCAGAGGTCTCTTTTATTTGGGTATGCTTTTGTTGAGGACCTCCACATATGTGGGAGTGTGTTGTGTAGGTGTGGGTGGTGTTTGAGGTGAGGTGTTCATGTTGCCAACCTTCTCAGTGCCAAATATACTGGTTTGTGGGGGAGAGAGCAGTGACACTAGGTGCTTGATGTATTTGTATCTCTAACAAATTCTGTTCCTAGGTGCTAGTAGTACAGGGTTGTCCATGTACATATGGCAGTTGCTAGACTGTCTCAGGATGTCCGTACTGACCAGACTGGCAGGTGAAGATGTAGGAAATTGTCCATCCATATTTGTCAGAAACTGAAAGAGCTAAGAGGGTAAAGGGAGGAAGGTCTACGAGTAGCACTACTTACTACATGATAACACAAGTGCTACTAAAGGAAACTTGTAGCTGTAATACCTCAAAAAGGGGTTAAAACCATGCAGCTGAAGCTCTGGATACCACAGACCTGTATCTACAGTATGCTGCTCAATTTTAAGGTTAAGAACTCAGTAAGAAAAAACTCACAATGAAGCACAGATTAATCACTTATAGTCAAAAGAATAGAACTCGCAGTATGAAAAAATACAGTTAAACAACAACGAAATGCAGTAAAATGCAGTTAAACAGTAATGAATTGCTTCATTCATGGGTCCTGATAACAAACCAGGTTGCCTGATTATCAGAGCCAAATATAGCATTTCTGAACCCCTGTGTAAACTATTTAATCTAAGCTTCTTCGCTGGTTACACTCCTGACACGTGAAACCAGATATTGTAATCCCATTACACAACAGTGGCCCAACCATGGACCTTGGTAACTATAAATCAATTAGTCTTACTAGCCTCATATGTAAAGCCATGGAGTGCATTACCTCAAGACTTCATTAATCTGGACATTAGAAATCTCTCAACCCTAGATCTTCATCAATTTGGCTTTATCAGAGGGAGGTCCTGCCTCTTCATCCTCATTAATTTCTTTGAAAAAGTAACTGAAACAGTGCATAATGGTTATGCAGTCCATACATCATATCTAGACCTGGCCAAGCTTTTGATACTATTCCCCATGCAAGCATTACTGATAGACTTGTGTAAATCTGAATATAAATCCTTAGACTGGATGCTGGATAGCTAGCTAGTTGTCTGACAGAGCCCATGTGGTTAGAGTAGGAGGTGGCACTTTTGGAAGCAAAACAGTTATCAGTGGTGTACCACAGGTCTCAGTTTTGGGCCCTGCCTGTTTGGCATATATTTCTTACACCTTCAGGCCAGCACTTCTGCCTGATTAACTAAGTTTGCAGATGACTGTAAATTGCGCATTGTTATTTGATCTTCAACTGACTCGCAATTGTTCCAACACAGCTTAGACCATGTTAACAATTGGTGGAAGGACAATGGTCTCAAATTAAATGCAAAAAAAAAAATGTAGCATAGTTCAATTTGGTAAAAAAAAAAAAACAGTTTCACTTGCCATATAAAAGATGCAACCCTCCAGTCAGACACTGTTGTAAGGGATCTGGGTACTCTTGTTAATAATTCCTTATCATTTGACCATCATGTCCCCACAGTAGTTCAGAAAGCCAATTACCTGGCCCATCTAATTTTTAAAGGCATCACAACTAAATCCAAAGAAATCTTAATTACCCTTTACTTATATCTAATCAGACCCATTATTAAATATAACACACTGTTTAGTATGTATATATCTAAATGCATCTATATCACATTATCTTATTGTAATAATGTCGAATGGCTACAATATCGAAAATGCCGTTCAGTGAAACTTTTCTTGTGGGGGGCTGTGCCTCACACACACCCCACTAATTATATATACCAACTCCGAGATTGCACTACAGTGAGGGAAGGGAAATTTTTCCGATCCTCACTGTACAGCAATCTCACAAAAAACATTTTGCTGAACATTTTCAACATTGTAGCCGTTTGATATTTTGACAATGCGACAATGTGATATAGACCCTATCTAAACATATCACACAACTTGAGAAACCTCAGAGAATCATAACTAAAAAGTTCAGTGGCCCCTAAAATCTTAATTATCAGGACACTGGTAGCTCTTTCTCTGTACTCAGTCTCTTACAGACTCCTCCATTGAAATCTATGTTTAGCCTTTTGTGCCATGAAAGAGCCAATTTTGTTTGATTTTGTATTCTTTTGCAGAAGTAATGGTACATCAAATACTTGGTTAAAGGAACTAAAGATTCATTAGCAGATAAATAAGACAGGTTGGCATGATGCATTCATATCCCAACACATCCCTTATCTCTGGAACACACCTTCACTACATGCCAAGCAGAGTAGCACCCTTACCACCTTCAATATAAACCTAAGTAACTGGCTGGACAGCCTCAAATTCCCTTTCGGTCTATCTTGTCTTCCCTGAGGCTAGAGAGAAATTTTGAATAGGGTTTCTGGTTAAGCTTGAAATGGTCTGAAGACCAATTGCCTTGTACTTACCTATGAAACTATAAACCTAAGCAATGAACCTCTAAATGTGCTGCGATTGTCTGCTGAAGTATGAATGTATGAATGTTCAGAGATAATTGCTTCTGTTCATATTTTCAAAGATTGGCTTATTTTAAGGGTAAACTTCAAGGTGTATTCTTGTTTTGTTAAATTGGATTAACTAATGGGACCATTGTTGAAAGCTTGGGAAATGGTGTCGGCCTTGGGGAGTTGCCATTCACCTCTGCTGCTTCTAGACAATATTGTGAGGTTGTTAGCAAAATAATTCTGTAAGTTTCAGTTACTACTGGAATGTTTGTATTGGAAAGAAGGCATTGGAATCAGTGTGAGTCGGGCAAATCCTGTGTAGCTAGCGATTATAACTCTGATCCATAGCAGTAAAGTATAAAGCTCATTTGATTATGGCAAAACATGGTTATTATCTAACTCAGCAGTGAAGATTTACTGTATATCCATGCCCTTTGCATATTAATGATTCCATAACGTGCTATCAGACTGCAGAACAACAAACCCACAGCCTAACCTGCTAAATGGTTAAACAAACATTATTTATGTGCAATATGTCATTGTTATCTACATAGCTCACTTTACACTTTGTCGTGTTTATTTTTAGTGTCTTATTTTTGATTTCTATTTCTATAATTCTTATGGTACGAGCCCGAGTATCGAAATTTCGTGCAGTGACATGCACTTTTTCCTCTGTGTTGATCTGTATGACAATAAAGTTTACTCTGACTTAACTAGGACCAGTTGAAGGAAACAGACCCCATATTGCTGCTCTCATCACACATCACATGTTACCAGCAATGGTACAGGAGTAAAAAGCCTGTGGGATTGTCCAAAGCAAACCTATTTTCTGGGGCATGTTTCTTTTCACTAAACTGCATTTTTTTGTTTTCTGTGTGCATTATTAAAATGCAACTCTATAACTATTTAATACTGTTTTTGGATTACAAAATGATGGATAATCCTTCCTTGTCTAACTGTAAATGCTTTTCCTCAGCAGGTATTGGATTACAAGACAAGAAACCAAGGAGTGCTCACTACCAGAATGCATTCTGTATGAAGTTATAACTCCTATCTTATAAGCTGATGCATCAAAGAAAAGGATGATTTTTTTCTACTGAATAATGAATAATTATATCACTATCATTTCATGTTTCTTGCCCCAATTTACAGTACATATTTGCTTAACAAATAATAGAAAGCCGCGGTGGTATTGCAGTAGCATTGTTGCCTCACAGCAAAAGGTTCTCCTGTTTGATTCTTAGCTGGAGTGCCTTCTGTGTGGAGTCTGCATGTCCTCCCCACGGTCGAGTGGCCTCCAAAAGACATGTGTGAATGGGCGTGTCTTCACTGAAGGTTGGGCATTGGGCTGGCAACTCAGCACCATAAAAATCTACTGCCAATCATTAGCGGACTGGAGTTCCGCTGTGGCGACCCCTAACTGGAAAAAGCCAAAAAGACAAACAAACATTTGCTTAACAAATAATGCAAATGGTTTAAGATTAAGAAAACCATTACATGAAGTAAGAACCAATTATAATAATTAAACCCATGTACTATTTCAAGAAATATTTGTTGGAGGTAGATACTCCAATATTATCTTTATTCAATCTGCAGAGAATGTAAACCACATAAACTTTTCTCCTACTGAGAGGACACATTTGTTTTCCTTAAGACCCAACCTTATATTCTCCAAGTTTTTCAATATTTTCTCTAAGTACTGCAAATGCTTCTCAGGTATGGCCTCAATGAATAAAATATCATCTGGAAAAATGTGGTATTCCAAGTAGCAAACTTTTTACAGCCCTTTGAAATCTGCTCTGCATAGGCGACACCCTGAAAGGTAAGCAGTTACATTAAATGCTACTTTTTATTTGTAGTCATGCATTTCTAAGACCGATGATGATCAAATGCATTTGTTAGAAATGGTTCATATCTAACTTTCAAAACTTTCGCTCCCCTCATCATCATTCATTTGTGCCGTACTGTTACAAAGAAGTATCTCCTCTCCTAATGTAAAATGCACAGCATAAAAGTGGATGTGGGGCTACAACAATACATTTAGCATAGAATTTTGATATAACAATTTCTTCCTTTCTTCTTTAAACAAAGCTTTACCTGCAATAAACACTTTTCTAAATTGTTTCAGAAGAGTTTTTGATTTAGTTGTCCACAATTTATATCCACTTTTTCTCTCTGACTGACCTGGTCCAATACCTTCAACAATTGTCAGAGGTCTTGTTAAGTATCTTTCCCATCAGCAGCTCCCAGTGCTTTATACATTTGCCACTATTTTCCCTTACAATATTGGTTATATGTGAGATATCAGCTTATTCATTATAGTGACACTGTTAAATATCATCCTCAGAGTTGTCAGGCTTCCTTGTACTCTATCTCCATTTTTCAACAAGAATGTGTTTATATTCTGTATTTCAAGACCTTGCACATTCTGTAAAGGAAATGCTTACTGTGCAGGCTCTCTCTTACCTCTTTCTTAGCATGCATTTTATAAAAGCTATGAATATTAAACTTTATTTCACCTCTTTCAACAATTGATTTTTTTTTAAATAGATTATTTTTTTTTAATTCTACAGGTTCTATTTATGTGTCCAGGGCTACCAAATGCACATCATTTTTCTTTGCTAAATTTACAGTCTGAAGTTGTGTGCTGTTTCCCCAAGACACACATAGCTTGTATTAACTCCTCCGTCCTTGTTATTTTTGAGTACATACATTTTATAGTTTATTTATTCTCCTTTGTTAATCTGGAAAGTGAGCATGCCAAGGACCCTTTTTAGCTATGACCTTAGCCAAGAAGTCAATGAAATTAGGCAATATCAACTGACCAGTGCACAATAGGCAGATATTTACAATTTGATTGCACAATCATATGTTGGTCATAGTAGAAACTACTATAGATAGTCTATGGGTAGACAGTTACATAGGGCAACATATGCAGAAAACAAGTAGAAATATGTAAAGTTAGAATACTCAAAACATATTGCTGTGCATATACAGTATAGACATACAATAATATCCATCCATCTGTCCACAACCCCTTTTTCCCATTATTGCACAGAGGGTTAGTGTGTCACTTCAACAGATTCAACAGAGTGGTACAATATTGGAGCTGCTGTTTGACAGTCATTTAGACAATATCAAGGCAGGTACAGTACCTATTCTTATTTAGGAATCTACATTTGTATTCTTTTTGTAAGTCTATTATTGTACTTTGACATGAACTACAGAAGTCTAGTTTTCCCAACATTCATTTTGGCAAAGTGGGAGCTTTACTGTCATATTCAGAATTTAAGAAATGTCTGTATTATTTTAACAGGTATTTCCCATTTTTGTTTGTTTTCCTTGCTTGTTCAGTGTTTTACCTTGTATTCCATATCTTAACAGCTACATTCTAACCTAGTCTTACTGCTAGGGATAGTTCTGTCCTAGCTTTACCAATTCATTCTGTTACATCCTTAAGCTTCAGTTGTGATACTGTCTGGTTTGGTATGGCTTGGATATTTTGTTTGTTCTACTGTAAGTACACTTTTAGTTTTACTTGTGGGAATTTTCCTTTTCTGACGTAAGTTATTGTTTGCTTCAGGCCACAAGCTTGGTAAAAGATATAATTTAGGAAACTGGGTTCTAACTATTCTGGCTGCTCCGGCTATGCTCTGGTTCTTGGATGTATTGGAATTCACACTCTGTTAGCTGTTGTTGATGGTTGCCATTTGTAACTTGCTTCAGTTAAGAAGTCCTGACTTTGGTTTTATCAAAGATTCATTTTATTCTTGTGTCCTTTCTGGTTAATGAGGTGCTTTTACTGGATATACTTGCACTGTTATATTGATATTGTCAAGACCTCAGGGTGGAATTCCCACCATAGCTGTTCAGCTGTTTGGAATTATTGGAGCAGATATCATATTGTCTGTTACCATGGCTTGATTAAAAGTGTTCAGTCCTATTCACAGTTTGGCCACTGTCAACATGGATTTTTCCACTACTGCTTTTGTAATTACTGATAACTCTGGCAAGCCTTCATTGTCGCCTATCATGTTGATCATGTTTCCATCTATAGGACTCTGGTTTGTAGTTCTACAAAGTACTGCTTTGTAATTTTAACCATTGTCAAAGGGCTGAGACTTGTCCCAATTTTACACTTGTTACTTTGAACAGGTAGGTATGTGTAACCATACTTTAGATTCTAATTGTATCCCTATTTTGGGGCTGAGCAGTAGAACGATCCTTAATCTTTGTCTGTATGTTATTTTTTTTTATACTTCATACTTACAGCTCAGTGAATGTAGTGGCCCTTCCTGGACATTAACCATGTTCCACTGATTCTTGGATTTCACATTACCCTGCTCTTACTCTCTGAGAACTTCCATTGGACACAATTGGAAGATCTGGATCTGGATCTCATACCACCATTTTAACAAAAAGGCCTACTTAATACTATGACCAGGAAGGAAGTACCTACTTTTATTATGAAGTCCATCACTTTCACACTGCTATGCTGCTGGTGTGCATGCTGACTCTACTTTATTTTACTCATTCATCATCATTAACTTTTTTTTCATAGGTTCATAAATTATTACTAGGCTAACTACCATTGTGGGCCTTGTACCCCATGTGAGAATCAAGCACTGCACCTTGTGTCTGTAAGGTAAATAACTTAACCATTATGCCATCCTCCTACTACCTTCCCTTTAATTTGTTTATTTTTCATAACATGAGCCAAGATGTCATTTAAGGAACCTACTCTAGTTCTGTTTTCTTCTCTATGAAACTTCCCCTCGATACATTCCCTTTTGCATAATGTATTACATGCAGAAGCATAATACAACAGAGAGATGGAAATGGCTTGTATGATGGACACTGACCACTTATTTTTGCTGGCTGTTTTCTAGATTGAATAGTCCACTGCAACAATAAAATATGGGAAAACTAACTGCCCTATATGACCCATGAGACTACTGGCTAGTTACACAAGGCAGGTTTAGGAGATGTGAACCAATGGATCAATTGAAAGTGCTGCATTCTAGCATTAAAGCTATCTGCAAAAAAACAGGAATATTCCACATTAGTAGCCTGATACTGACCTGCTACACATCACAAAAACCTGACTAGATGAAAAGTCTGTTCTCACCTGCCGGTTTTAGTGTCTCCCAAGTTTTCTGCAATTCAGCACTCTGGGCTAGACAAAACTGGGTGCAGAGTAGTGATCCGATGCCATTTTAACTGTGTCTGAGTAAGATAAATAGCTATTTGGAATATATCAAGGGAACAGGATCAAACTGTGACTTCCTTCCCATCTACCATCTACCCTGCAATGGGAAGATGATCTTTCAAGAGTTACAGCCCTAATATGCTGAGCTCAGCTATCCACCTGATCATCCACTCTTCCCTAAGTTATGAGATATTTCCAGGGATGCATTAGTGAATCCATCTTGACGAAATCTACTTCTGATCCTGTAGATCTGGATAGTTAGTACTCTCATCACTAACTTATCTCGTGATTGCTTAACTTTGATGAAGAGATAGTAGATCAGTTCACATGCAGTCTAACTCCCTTCCAGATTGCCGCCTTTTCACTATGTATGCCTTGATGATTCACTGTTATTAAGGAAATTATTTTTGCCTGAGCTAATTTTTTAAGCTTGCTCTACACAGAGATACCCACACCTGTTCATTGTTTAATTTTGATTGCACTAGAGGTATAGTATAAACACCCCCCAAACTGAAATCATAAGATCACTACAGTAGTTGCATTTGGGAAGAGCTGCTTCTTCCCTAAAGTTATTTATTCTACAGCCCTGTATTGTTTTCCTAAGTCTTAATCACTGGTTGTTGTGGAGCACATTAGCATACAATCTGCTTTTGACGTGTTGCTTGTTATTGTGCAGGATTACCGCCCTGCTTCCAAATCTGTTTTCAACTTTTTTACTACATGTTGAACCATGTAACTAATTCTGCTGCATATTTCAACCTTTACTTCAACAGGTAAGGTTATAGAGAACTTGTTTTACATGCTGCTTGGTTTGATCTTAATGGAGTATCAAGATCATGCCCTTTCCATTCAGGATACTACACTAGTCACGGTACAGAGATAACCCATACTAGGGTACTCTATGACCTTATGGGGATGGAGTCACATTACTACTCTGTTCCATTCAGGATACTACACTAGTCACGGTACAGAGATAACCCATACTAGGGTACTCTATGACCTTATGGGGATGGAGTCACATTACTACTCTGTTCCATTCAGGATACTACACTAGTCACGGTACAGAGATAACCCATACTAGGGTACTCTATGACCTTATGGGGATGGAGTCACATTACTACTCTGTTCCATTCAGGATACTACACTAGTCACGGTACAGAGATAACCCATACTAGGGTACTCTATGACCTTATGGGGATGGAGTCACATTACTACTCTGTTCCATTCAGGATACTACACTAGTCACGGTACAGAGATAACCCATACTAGGGTACTCTATGACCTTATGGGGATGGAGTCACATTACTACTCTGTTCCATTCAGGATACTACACTAGTCACGGTACAGAGATAACCCATACTAGGGTACTCTATGACCTTATGGGGATAGAGTCACATTACTACTCTGTTCCATTCAGGATACTACACTAGTCACGGTACAGAGATAACCCATACTAGGGTACTCTATGACCTTATGGGGATGGAGTCACATTACTACTCTGTTCCATTCAGGATACTACACTAGTCACGGTACAGAGATAACCCATACTAGGGTACTCTATGACCTTATGGGGATGGAGTCACATTACTACTCTGTTCCATTCAGGATACTACACTAGTCATGGTACAGAGATAACCCATACTAGGGTACTCTATGACCTTATGGGGATGGAGTCACATTACTACTCTGTTCCATTCAGGATACTACACTAGTCACGGTACAGAGATAACCCATACTAGGGTACTCTATGACCTTATGGGGATGGAGTCACATTACTACTCTGTTCCATTCAGGATACTACACTAGTCATGGTACAGAGATAACCCATACTAGGGTACTCTATGACCTTATGGGGATGGAGTCACATTACTACTCTGTTCCATTCAGGATACTACACTAGTCACGGTACAGAGATAACCCATACTAGGGTACTCTATGACCTTATGGGGATGGAGTCACATTACTACTCTGTTCCATTCAGGATACTACACTAGTCACGGTACAGAGATAACCCATACTAGGGTACTCTATGACCTTATGGGGATGGAGTCACATTACTACTCTGTTCCATTCAGGATACTACACTAGTCATGGTACAGAGATAACCCATACTAGGGTACTCTATGACCTTATGGGGATGGAGTCACATTACTACTCTGTTCCATTCAGGATACTACACTAGTCATGGTACAGAGATAACCCATACTAGGGTACTCTATGACCTTATGGGGATGGAGTCACATTACTACTCTGTTCCATTCAGGATACTACACTAGTCATGGTACAGAGATAACCCATACTAGGGTACTCTATGACCTTATGGGGATGGAGTCACATTACTACTCTGTTCCATTCAGGATACTACACTAGTCATGGTACAGAGATAACCCATACTAGGGTACTCTATGACCTTATGGGGATGGAGTCACATTACTACTCTGTTCCATTCAGGATACTACACTAGTCATGGTACAGAGATAACCCATACTAGGGTACTCTATGACCTTATGGGGATGGAGTCACATTACTACTCTGTTCCATTCAGGATACTACACTAGTCACGGTACAGAGATAACCCATACTAGGGTACTCTATGACCTTATGGGGATGGAGTCACATTACTACTCTGTTCCATTCAGGATACTACACTAGTCACGGTACAGAGATAACCCATACTAGGGTACTCTATGACCTTATGGGGATGGAGTCACATTACTACTCTGTTCCATTCAGGATACTACACTAGTCACGGTACAGAGATAACCCATACTAGGGTACTCTATGACCTTATGGGGATGGAGTCACATTACTACTCTGTTTTGATCCTATTTGTCTCTCCTTAGCATCTGATATAATAGATCACTGCATGTCATTGGACCAACTCTGGACTCAGCATAGGGGCTGATTATTGCTCTGAAGTGGATTGCCTCCTGCCTTTCAGGACATCCCCAGTAGGTAGTGTCAGGAATTACCAGCAGGTTCCATTCTAGGTCTGCTATTTTCTCATGTATCTATTTTCACTGGGGGAACCTATGTGAGGGAAAAGCCTTTATTTTTACAGGTGTGCAAATGATGTGGGTGACTGGAACAATTCCAAGGACCGGAACTCGGATTCTTTGAAATTTTACATACTAACAGTGAATGTGGGTGACTAAATACCAAGTCTGAGGTTGTTGTATCTCAGGGTATTCTTTTTTTTCTGAGGTGCAGTTACCACTGAGTTAGTACAAAGAGCTGGTATAGCTCTGCTCTGGGTGCAGGTGGGCAAAGCACTCCTACAAAAATGTTTTACTTTTGTCACAGGAAGTTATGCAATTCACTGATTTCTGAATTTTCAGAATCCCGGGACTGTTCTTGCTATACTTAAAAACTGTAATAAAGCAGGACAATATACAACTTTGCCTGCTTCTTTCTTCATTATCAGCTGTGTACTGTGGATCAATGTCAAATAACTAACATAAAATGAACCCCCAAATGTTTAAGACAATAGTAATGGCAATACGTGCCATCTTAAGGAAGTGCCAATGTCCATCTCTTGAACACAGTATTGTTCTGTTAGTGATAGCCTGGGAGTTGTGGATAAGGTAGAAAACGATGATGTGATGTTGAATGAAAGACTAACATTTATGGACCAGGTCCTAGCTGTGGTTAAGTCATTGTGTTTCTACCTAAGGAACACAACCCATTTTCTACCCGCTAGACTAATGGAACTCCCTAAGTTTAAGATTTTCTAATTCAGATCTTGACTGCAGCTGACAGACAACTCCACTCCATGGTTACTAATACTTACTTCTGCTTATCTTCCTGTCACTCTGTTTGTTTGACGCTTACAATAGCTGCCAGTCAATTTATTTGACCAATGCAATCTAAGTCTCTCTTTCCTGAATGAGTTATTGCTTCCTCACAGTCCAGCTAGAGAAATTATGCTCTTCTTCCCTGGATTTACTGGGTGTTCCTAAGGCATGTCCAGAAATATCTGGAGTTCATTTATTTTCCCATCAGGCGTAGAAACTCCTTCCCCAATGGCTAAGGGAATTTTCCTAAGCTGGTTAATTTTAAGAAGTTTAACAGACATTTAATTACTCTGGTATTTAATGAATCATAATTCCTACTGCTTTATAAGCATTTTATATTTCAGTATAGCTTATTTATTTACTGTTTCTCTGTGCCTTGCTTTCATTTCCATTAAGTTTTAGTATACAAAGAGCACTTACATTTGAAAAAAAAATCTAGATGGTAAACAACTCAAGATAAATTACAAAACAAAACAAACCAATCAAAAGTTCTACTTGATCATTGGCTCACTCAAGAAAATTCTTTGAGGATTCTGTCAGTGAGTAGGTATTTATGCACCATCTAATTAGTTTACATTTAAATGTGATAACTTTTGAATATTTTTGTGATGTTCTGTGTCTGTATTTGTGTAGTTATCTCACACACTGTTTACTTATAAAAATGATTAGGATTTTATACAGCATGACCATAACAATAGTATTAGAACTATTAGAGTATTTATATTAGGTACCAGTTTACCTTGGCACCTAATAGAAGTGACAGTAATCTTGGTATAAAGATCACTTATTTTTCACCTTATGTTTATCTTGTGGCATTTGTAAATGCTCCATGATGATTGGTTTTATAATCTACTTTTGAAGTAAAGGTTGAAATATGCAGCAGAATTAGTTACATGGTTCAACATGTAGTAAAAAAGTTGAAAACAGATTTGGAAGCAGGACAGTAATCCTGCACAATAACAAGCAACACGTCAAAAGCAGATTGTATGCTAATGTGCTCCACAACAACCAGTGATTAAGACTTAGGAAAACAATACAGGGCTGTAGAATAAATAACTTTAGGGAAGAAGCAGCTCTTCCCAAATGCAACTACTGTAGTGATCTTATGATTTGAGTTTGGGGGGTGTTTATACTACACCTCTAGTGCAATCAAAATTAAACAATGAACAGGTGTGGGTTTCTCTGTGTAGAGCAAGCTTAAAAAATTAGCTCAGGCAAAAATAATTTCCTTAATAACAGTGAATCATCAAGGCATACATAGTGAAAAGGCGGCAATCTGGAAGGGAGTTAGAGTGCATGTGAACTGATCTACTATCTCTTCATCAAAGTTAAGCAATCATGAGTTGGGGAATGCATACATGTGAAACAAGCTGAGCAATCCACAATGGGCAGAATTTATTTCACGTGATCACCATAATTCAGTTAACCATATGAGGTGCATGCATTCAGAAAGTGGTTCCTTTTTGTTTATGTGGGCTTGTGCATGAACAGAAAGTGGGTTAATATGTGTTTGAAAGAAACTACTTTACAGTCATATGATTACAATAAAATGACTAGCTGAGAGTTGTTTGTGTTTATGAAAAATAATGACTGCATTATGGTAAGTGTATTATTATGGGCTGAATTATATTTTATTTGTCACAGCCAGACAGCTATGATGTATGTACACAAAAGGTGGTAACTGTGGATAGCAAATTACTTCCTCTCACTTCATTAGAGCTCATGCTCATCAAACTCTGGTTATCGGTAGCTGGCTGAGTGAGTGTGTGTGTGTGTGTGTGTGTGTGTGTGTGTGTGTGTGTGTGTGTGTGTGTGTGTGTGTGTGTGTGTGCGTGTGTGTGTGTGTGCAAGCGTGCAAGCTCATGCTCATCAAACTCTGAGAATTTATTACTACTGAAAGAATTTATTTTACTTGATGAATGCCAAACAGCTGAAATATGCACATTCAGTAGGTAGTAAATGTGGGGGTTAGTCTGTCTGTGAAAATAGCAGTCTGAGATACTCTAGGTACAACTAACATTGGGTAAGATGGCGATTCATGTCACAGCCCGCTATAGGTCCCCAACCATGTCCCAAGACTCTCACTCCACATTCCTAAACACCCTGGAAACTATTAAGATCCAACCCAGCACTCTCATACTAGGTGATTTCAACTACCCCTCCATCAGTTGGGAAAACTACTCATGTACCAATGCACTGGCCCAAGGCTTGCTGGAATTCATCAATTCCAATGCCCTGGACCAGCTCATTCTTACCTCCACTAGAGGAAGCAACATCCTTGACCTGGTTACTACTAACATGGTTAGATCTGACCACAAAGTAATCACCATGGAAATCCACATCTCACCCACACTCCCTGCAAAGGTATACACCATGAAAAACTTCTCCAAAGCTGACTTTGGACTCCTAAAAACAGAGTTGGCTAACTTCAAGTCAACCATGCCAATGGAAAATAGATGCATGACTGCTGAATCATACGCCAATGCACTGTATGAACACGTACATAAATGCATTGTACTAGCCATACCCAACAGAACCAAGATGCTCTCCTCCAAAAAAACAAAGCCAGTCTGGTGGTCCCCTGACATTAATAAACTCTACAGCAGAAGGAAGAAACTGTTGCAGAAAAAGGTGATGTCCCAAGACTGGAAAAAATCCCTTACTAGCTTCAACAAAAAGTTGAGATCCCTCATCAAAACCTCCAAAGCTAGCTTTGAATGCAGAATTGCAGCAGACACTAAAAACAACCACAAAGCCTTCTATAGTTATATCAGGAATCTCCATTGCAATACCCAAATTTGCACTGAGTTACTGCACAATGGTGCCTCCTATACTGAGCCAACAGATATTGCCAACATACTGGCTGACAGATTCAGTGCCAACTTTACTCCCCCCCAAAGAACCAATCTCAATACTGGAAGAATGCCAGAAACCCTGCATTACTGCAGCACAGGTTAAAGCTGCATTGTCTAAGGCCAAGAATACAGATTTCATGGGACCCAACAATATCCCTGGCTGTGTTCTACATGAATTACAAAGTGAACTGGCACCACATCTGTTTGCTCTGTTCACTCACAGCCTCACCTCAGGCTTTGTCCCTACCGAATGGCGTGCTGCTACAGTCATCCCTTTCCATAAAGGAGGAGCGACTACACACCCTGGAAATTATCGCCCCATTAACCTGACGAGTCTGATATGTAAGGTTATGGAGCTCATCATCATGGACCTAATTAACAAGAATATATGGAATTTACAAACTCTAGATCCCATACAATTTGGTTTTGTGAAAGGTAGATAATGCCTGCTCAAACTGGTTCACTTCTTTGAATCAGTCACCAGAGTGGTAGATTAAAGTAAGGCAATTCATACAGCCTACCTTGATCTGACCAAGGCCCATGATACCATTCCCCACTCAGAAATTATTGATAGACTCAGCAAACTAGACATCAACCACTATATCATTAGGTGGGTTGCAAACTGGCTCAGAGGCTGCCAACTCAACACTGTAAAACCTCCAATGCCAATCAAGCTGCAGACCGGTAATCTGCTGTGGTGCATATCTATCTATCTATCTATCTATCTATCGATATATATCTCTTTATATATATATATGTGTGTGTGTGTGTGTGTGTGTGTGTGTGTGTGTGTATATATATATATATATATATATATAAACCAATTTAGCTAAACTCAAAAAAAATTGCATCATCTTACTGATGAATACAGATGATCCTGTTTTGATACAGAGTAACAAAACAATGCTGAACAAAATCCATACTGCAATCTTTTTCTTTTTTTTTTGGCTTTTCCCAGTTAGAGGTCGCCACAGCGGATCACCTGTCTGCTCATGATTGGAAGTGGAGTTTTACAGTGTCGAGTTGCCAGCCTGGCATCCATCCTTCCACAGAAGGCACATACATGCATGCACTCATGCCTAGGGCCAATTTAGAGTGTCCAGTCCACCTACAGCATATCTTTGGGACATGGGACGAAACCGGAGCACCCAGAGGAAACCCACACAACCACAGGGAGGACATGCAGACTTAGCACAGAAGGCACCCTGGCCGAGGATTAACCGGAGAACCTCTTGCTGTAAGGCGACAACACTAACCATACAAAAACATAAATATATATATATATATATATATAATATGAAATTATAAATATTTGTACATAGCCATTATCAGAAATGTAATGTAACATTATATCTATTTAAAGCTTATTTACTTATCCTTTGTTGACCAGGTTAGTCCCAATATGATAATGGCCTCTTTCTAGGGTAAAACCAAGGTGGTATGCATAATAGTACAGAAAATTTGGCCCGGGTATTGGGGAGCTTTCCCTACTCTTTTTGATAAGTGCTGCAGAATCTTTTACATTCACCTCAGTTACCACCAACTCAAGAATATGGGACCTTGGTTTAACATCTTATTTGAAGGATGATGCACTCAGGAGTTTAGAAACCCCTTAATGTGTCACTCCACTAATCCACTGTCAGTAATCCAACCACGTGGAGAGGGAATAGAACTTACAGCTCTGTGGTCATGTAGCAAAAAAAAAAATGATTGTGCTACCTGTTGTGCAACTGACAATGCTTGTTATCAAAGATGTAATGTAAACCACAGTTGCATATTCAGATGCCAGCCCGGTAGCCTCACTTATGTTAATTTATCACTAATGGATAATGCTGTAAAACAATTCTCCAGTAAATACTTATATTTACGAGTCCTGTGTACTTTTAATTCAGTCTACAAAACAATGTCCACTTGTCTCATACTACAACAAATGGCTGCAATTTACAGCTCACCAGTGCTAAACTACACTTTGTACTGTGTTATACTGTCATGCTGTATAAGGCAGGTATTTATTTACTGCTCCCAGGGTTGTCTTATTTAATACCAGACATCTAAATCAGTTCTACAACTGGATACACACATACAGCTTCTACGTAACTGGACTCTCCTTTGCAGGACAAGTTCTGCTGCACTTAATATAATTTTAGAGAAACAGTACAGGACTGCAACAGTTTATTTCCCTAATGAAGGTACACGTTAACCTTTCCTGAGGAATACCAAAAGGACAGTGAAGCAAGACTCCCAAGAGATATGAAAGGCAATTACATGCTCTGTTCTACTGACAGGAGTATATTGGTCTACCAGGCTGAACTGTGTTTGTGACATAGTAAAGTACTTTACGTCTTCTAGGTAAGGCCATCTAGGAATGCTTTGCTCTATTCTAAAACACAGCCTTAATGTGCCTCTTCTCTACTACGTTGCGCTGTTGAATACAGTGGTAGAAAAAAAATGGTTGTGTTTCCTTTACTTCTTCCTCTCTTTGGATCCTCTACCACATTTAGGTAGGTTTTAATACAACTTTTTTTATTTTTCCTAAGATTCACAGAATGTTACTTTAAGGTTTTGACTAAACTGTTGATAATGTCCGTCAGACTATTAAAAGATGCCTCATAACATAAAAATGTGTTTCCAAAATGTAACATGGAGCTTGTAAGGTAAGAACTTACTGTAGGAAGGAAAGAGAGTTCTTTGATTTACAGTTTACTTATTATAGGAATGTGATAGAGTTCTTTAATGTTGCACATTGTCTCTGAAATCACAGGGATGGGATAGCCCCACTTCACTCAGTTTTGCCACCTTAATCTTCAATTCATTCCCTGCCCTAGTCTCATTACCACCAACCCTCCACATCTTATCTTTATTCTTATGCTATAAGTACTCACATCTTAACTATGTCCAGATCAAAACAGCAAATATACCCCCTAATAATTTTGTAATCAGATAGAAAAATACATTTCATCCAGTTGTAATGCCTAACACAAGATAATAAACAACATTATATCATGCCTATTGGACTGGTGCTGCTAACCTCCAGCCAGATGTATCAGAAGTGACTTTCCATCCAATCATATTAATCCATACATCTTCAGAGATGGAAGTACCTTCTTCCTACTAATGAAGCACTGTAAAACTGCGCATTAACTGTTCTCATTCACCACTTTTCGTTTTAGACCTTCTTATACAATTAGGTAAATATCTATGCATTGGGTATATGAATGATTACAGCATTAAAAATACATGGACTCCACATGAAACATGACTGAAGGGCTCATCACATATTTCTAATAATACCTTGCATTTACAGACAAAAGGCCTGGAACCCACCACAGTGAAAGTGTTCTCTATGAATCATTTTAACTTTGATTGTTGATGTTTACTAACAGTAAACTGACAACTCAGACATGGTATTGTACAGATTCAACTAGATCTTTTTTGTCATAATACCAGAGGTGATGTGAAGAAGACATGTCTTACTAGTTGGGATTTTCACAGCTTTCTTCTATGTCTGATTTAGAATAACACTGACATATGATATGCACAGCACTATTCATAATAAGTAACAGATTTGTTTCTGCTTGACTTTTGCATTCCAGAAATGTTTTGTGCGGTAGAGTACAGTGACTGAACACACACAGTTTATTTTTCTTAAAAGTGCAAAGGTTAGCATAATTAAGTAAACTAGTCAGCTTTTCATAGGTTCATAGGTGTGTACTAGGCTAATGGCCCTGGAGCCTTTACAAGTCTAGCCCATAGGATTACCCTGGCATCGTGCTACCCGACCTTAGTTCCCAGTGCCTCTATCGAGTAAAGTCACTGGAATGATCCCTAGGGTGAATTTTCTATTTCCCATACACTCATCAAGATTTCTCTTGAAGAGGGCCAGTGAGGTGCTCTGCTTAACATGTATGGGAAGTCTACTGCATAGCATGAGCAGTCTCTGGGTAATGAACCTGTCTCTCCAGCATGTTTTGTTGATCGGGGTAATGAGGTTGAGGTCTCTGCAGCGTGTGGTGCAGATGCATTGGGATTTCTTCAGATGTAGCATTTCTAGCAGATCTGGGTCAGACCTTACCCTTAACCTTACCCTCCCTAAACATATATATATTCGCTCACTTCTGGCAGCATTATTCTCCCTGGCTCCTGAATTTCACATGATAAAGTCCATTTTCTGATTCATTTACATTCATCTGTATGATAAAATCTGCAAAACTAACTGAAGCTTGCACCTCATTACCAGTGACAAAGCATATTTCATACATCACAGAACTGATGTGCATGTGCCACAGGAACATATATTCCAAGTGATGGATATAGCCTCCCCAAACATATATATATATTTGCTCACTTCTGGCAGCATTATTCTACCTGGCTCCTGAATTTCACATGATAAAGTCGATTTTCTGATTTATTTACATTCATCTGTATGATACAATCTGCAAAAACTAACTGAAGCTTGCACCTCATTACCAGTGACAGAGCATATTTTATACATCACAGAACTGATGTGTATGTGCTACAGGAACGTATACACGATTCCAAGTGATGGATATAGCCTCTTCTTCTTTCATTTTATGTAATACCTCATAATTTATCACCCTCTGGAAAAGGCTGCATGACAAGTATGCTAGAAAATAAATGTAGTTTTACTTGGAATCACATTTTCCACTTGTGTAGTCTACACTACAAAACAATTTCACATTATTACCTCTCATACTATTCCGGCCTTAATAGTGGCATCATTTCAATATAAATTAAAACAAAAATCCATGAAGAATAGTATCATTAGCTATAAATCAGCATGGTCATATCACTACATGACTGATCATTTCCATTGGCTATAAATCAGCATGGTCATATCACTACGTGACTGATCATTTCCATTGGCTATAAATCAGCATGGTCATATCACTACATGACTGATAATTTCCATTGACTATAAATCAGCATGGTCATATCACTACGTGACTGATCATTTCCATTGGCTATAAATCAGCATGGTCATATCACTACGTGACTGATCATTTCCATTGGCTATAAATCAGCATGGTCATATCACTACGTGACTGATCATTTCCATTGGCTATAAATCAGCATGGTCATATCACTACATGACTGATCATTTCTTTGGTACTTTTAACAGTCTCAGCAGACTTAATAACTCACAAAAAAATTACCCTAAATGATAAATAATTTATCAAAAAAGTCTTATTTTGAGGTACATTTTTATAATTCAAAGAAATATATACTCAATTTGATATTTGCAATGCTGATTTAGCAGCAGAGTAATTAATACCCTTTGAGGATTTTATTAAAGTCTTTCATTAGCAATGAACCTCTTTTACTGGAGATAGAATATTCATTCTCAGACTGCTTTTTTACTTTCAGAAAGTCACATTAATGTGCAAAGTGTTCATTTTCATTTTCATGAGATATTAGCTGAAAGCACTCAAGACTTGGTATTGATCCTCTAAGTACCTCCTAAAAAAGACTTCATACTACAAACAAATGACTGCAACACAGAAGAAACACCTACCAGCATACCTCTCAAATGTCAAGATGTTTGCAGAATGTCCAGTTTTTTGGCTAACATTTTTGGACTGTTCCTCATAATATTTGTGGTTTTCTGGCAAATCACTGGGATGATCTGAGGAGTGAAGTCACAAAATTTGAGTTTCAGACTTCAAATCCTTCAGAAAATGTATGTTAAAACAAATCCTGTTACTCTAGCAAAGTTGTCAGTTTATAAGAGCAATATTTACAATATATCCCTATTTTTGCCTTTGGTCTCCTATTTTGTCAGACTTTGTCCAGATTTCTTCCATTAACAGGTTGAGAGGTATGCATCACAGTAAAAATAGCAAGCACATCAAATTCAGGTTCCAAATAATCCAATACACTTTATATGCCAAAAGATTTAATAAATGCAAAGCTTTCGGGTTAACCACTCTTCATCAGTAGATAAAATTGAATGAATCTAGAAAGTACTTAAATAGGAACATAATTACATCACATGATTCAGCCAGCCTAAGAAATTCTTCAAACAATTAGATTTTTAAAAAATATATTAAAATAGTAGTATATAAGTTCCAGAATTTCCTATGTATACCTAAACATTCTATAAATATATAAAAATATACTATAAAATTCATATAAACATATATACACCCACACACATGCATATAGCACATAAAATATCTCATATAATTTGTATAATAGGTATAGAGAGTAAAAAATAAAACATATATCATAATAAAACCACAGAGAATGCAAGAAATGTAAGGAACATAGAGGACCCTCAGTGAAAACTATTGGTGTATTAGTGTAAAATGCAATAAGATCTAAATATTTTCTCTTTGTCTTTTAATAAGAACTGGTTTCAGACTAGTCACTACATTCAATCCAGGTTTTTGTTCTGCATCTAATCTAATTATCCATTCAAGTTCTTTGAGTTCTAATGCATTATTAATTTCACCCCCTCTCAAACCAAGGTTAACCTCACAAATCACTCTGAATTTAAACGCATGACCTTCATTTTCCTTAATATGTTTACTTAATGCATTTGTCATAATTTCCCTTCTAATTTTGGATTTGTGTTCTATTATGCGCTCTTTTAACTTTCTAATAGTCTTACCTATATAAAAACTTTTACATTTAATACAAGTCGCAAGGTAGACTATTTGACAAGTGTTACAATTAGCAGAACATTTAAATTCATATTTTTCCTTTGTTATAGGATGTTCAAATATATTTGAAGAATCAAATATATCAACACAACATGTACAATTATGGCATTTTTGCATTAAAATTTTCTTTGAATAAATACCCTTTTCCTCTTTCTCTCTGAAGTCTTTATAACATAACTTCTGCTTAAGATTCTCCATACTCCTAAAGGAAAAACTTGGTTTCATTCCTAGCAACTCTTTTACCTCTGGTGAGGCTAGCATTATCAGACAGTTTCTTTCTATGATATTACAGACATCTCTCGTGTGGGCATTAAATGTAGTTACATATCTTATTATATCATTTCGATTATTTGACATATTCACTGGTTGTCTATTAAACTCACCAAAAACAGGTTTATATTCACTGCTTCTTTTTATTTTAATCTCATCATATATACGTTCAATAATTTGTGATGGATAATCTAGCTTGATAAAATCCTGCATCATTTCAACTGCCTGAATTGCAAAATTGATGTCTTCTGTGTTCAATTTACTTGTTCTAATCAATTGGGCTTTAAGTACGCCTTTAAAAATGTGTTGTGGGTGCATACTATCTTTTCTAATATATTTATTTGCACTCACTTCCTTTTTATAAATTGTTGTGTGTATACCATGTTCTTTTTTATATAGTCTAATATCTAAAAAAGTAATATCTTTCTCAGAATATGTCATTTTAAATTTTAAAAAATTTGTAGTCATATTTAAATAGTTAATATAATCATTTAATTCAGCTACATTACCATCCTATAACAAAGGAAAAATATGAATTTAAATGTTCTGCTAATTGTAACACTTGTCAAAAAGTCTACATTGCGACTTGTATTAAATGTAAAACTTTTTATATAGGTAAGACTATTAGAAAGTTAAAAGAGCGCATAATAGAACACAAATCCGAAATTAGAAGGGAAATTATGACAAATGCATTAAGTAAACATATTAAGGAAAATGAAGGTCATGCGTTTAAATTCAGAGTGATTTGTGAGGTTAACCTTGGTTTGAGAGGGGGTGATATTAATAATGCATTAGAACTCAAAGAACTTGAATGGATAATTAGATTAGATGCAGAACAAAAACCTGGATTGAATGTAGTGACTAGTCTGAAACCAGTTCTTATTAAAAGACAAAGAGAAAATATTTAGATCTTATTGCATTTTACACTAATACACCAATAGTTTTCACTGAGGGTCCTCTATGTTTCTTACATTTTTTGCATTCTCTGTGGTTTTATTATGATATATGTTTTATTTTTTACTCTCTATACCTATTATACAAATTATATGAGATATTTTATGTGTTATATGCATCTGTGTGGGTGTATATATGTTTATATGAATTTTATAGTATATTTTGTATATATTTATAGAATGTTTAGGTATTCATAGGAAATTCTGGAACTTATATACTACTATTTTAATATATTTTTAAAAATCTAATTGTTTGAAGAATTTGTTAGGCTGGCTGAATCATGTGATGTAATTATGTTCCTATTTAAGTGCTTTCTAGATTCATTCAATTTTATGTACTGATGAAGGGTGGTTAACCCGAAAGCTTTGCATTTATTAAATCTTTTGGCGTATAAAGTGTATTGGATTATTTGGAACCTGAATTTGATATGCTTGCTATTTTTACTGTGATTTATATATCGTGAGTGTGAACGTCAAACAAAAGGGAACATGCAGCCATCGCATTCTGTAAGCATTTATTTTGAATTTCCTCTGAAGAAATGAGTACTCTAGTAAGAAATTTACTCCAAAGAACTGATAATCCACTGTTGCAGTCCTCGTATGTAAAATCCACCCAAGTGGCAATCGCTGGTCATGATGAAGGGGATTTTAATAAATTATTGACTATACTAGAAAAGAAAGTGCAAACTTCTAAGCAGCTCCAATGGCAGTGATTAAGCTTTTTAGCTTATTTGGAGCTGGGTATAGTTCCAAGAGGTTTACGTATCTTGAAAATGCCCTCTTATGGTAATACTTACATGGATTTACTTGGACAGTGGCAACAACTGAATCTGGAGTTGAGTGCAAATTATATGAAGCTAATGAACAACTACTTTGAACCTGTGGAGAAAAAATTAATAGAAGAAATTGATAAAAATTGAAAATGACATTATTAGTTTGCCTCACTTTGTGAATTGTAATATGCAATATCAAGCCTTTTTGGATCGAGTTCAAGCATTAGATGTTAAACTCGAACTAAAAAAAAAAAGTAAAAGTCAGCATGACCTTAATGACTATCGGAATGATCACATCTTCTCTTGGCCGAGAAATTAAGGCAAGCTCGGACTATCTATAAATGTGAATAAAACTAATAATGAAAAATTAAAGCCATCTAATGCAAATTTAGATCAGCTGGATGTTTTTGAACTACCATCAGTATCTGTACCTGTTAATCAAGAAAATAGGGTGCAGAGTCCTTTAAACATAATATCCAGTCAACAGTCCACTCCAATGGAAAGAGCGGAAGTTAATGATGCGCATAGGAGTGAAGTAGGAAGTACTTCACCCGCTATAGTGAACCCGCGTAAACTGGATGATAAGATAACAACAAGTGGTGCAAAAGAAAAGAACAAACAAACTGAAATTTCTTCTTTTTTACCCTTCCAATTAAAGCAGCCAGAGAAGGTTGTCGTACAACAAACCTTACAAAGAGGTCGGTCGTATCAAAGAAGTACCTCTGGGCAAAGAGCTACCAGACAAACAATGCCAGCAATGAAGAGGAAAAACAACAGTCCCGCTACAAACAGCAAAACAGCATGTCGCTGAATGAAATAGAAGGAGTGCACACAGGTATTGTGAATTTATCGAATGCCATGCTAACATATGATCAAATACAGCTACTCAGCAAGGGCATGAAGTTCATTCCCTATGCTGAGGATAGTATTGTGCAAGCGATTATTGACTTAAGAACTTTTGCAAGAAGCATGACATTTAAATTAATATTTAAAGGAAATAATCATGAATCATCTAGATGCAAAAAGCTGAGTACTTTCATCCCACAGCCGTACCCTGTTGTTCTTGCATTTACTAATGTAGTTGAAAGGGAGTTAAGACAACTATATCTAAGAACTAATAAAGAAAAATGTTATAATTTAACATATTGAGAATTTATGGCATTATGTGAACTTGAACGGAAACATGACATTGTGATTAAGCAGGCCGATAAAGGGGGAGCCATAGTTATAATGGACAGGGTTAAATATTATGAGAACTTTAAAAAATTTTTGTTGGATGTAACAGTTTTTAAAGAAATAACTATGAATGATGTGAAAAAATGTGTAGCAAGTGTGAACATGTTAATATATGAATTACAGCTAACCGAAGATGTTTCTATTGATCTTTTCAATTACTTTACGGTATCCTGTCCCAGGATACCATGAATATATAGTATCCCAAAAATACATAAAGACTTGGAAAATCCCCCATTAAGGCCAATTGTATCGGGCAGTAGCTGGATAACAGAGCCAGTTTCTAAATATTTACAGATACAATTAAATAAGTATTTAGTTAAATGCCCGACTATATTAAAAAACACCAAAGATTTTTTAACTAAGCTGTATAATTGGTATGAGTTTAATACTGAAAAATCTTTTTTATTTGTGACATCAGATATTGTTTCATTATTTACAGTGATCCCAAATGACTATGGTGTAGATGCTATAAGAGCTTTTCTTAATTCTGAGACGTCTATGCAAGTAAGGGAAATTGAAAATGTTTGTATACTTTTGGATATGGCGTTAACGAAAAATGTTTTCTTATTTGATAAAAAACTTTATCTACAACTGACGGGGGTAGCAATGGGCACCCCAATAGTGAACACATATGCAAATTTAGTATTATATCAATGGGAGAAACAATTTCTCTTAAGTAATTGCAATACACTTAACACAAAGGTGAAATTTTATAAGAGATTTGTCGATGATTGTTTTC
>NC_056725.1:1049230478-1049315478 GCF_019279795.1 Protopterus annectens | reverse complement strand
CCCCCTTGAGACCAGCTATTAGTATGTTTCTTTAATGCAATCCTAGGTCTATTAGGTGCCCATAAGAAATTTAACATTAGTGAATTCAATTTCTTAATAATTATTTTTGTAGGTGGGAGTATTATTGATTGTATTAAGTATAATATCTTAGGGAATATTATCATTTTAATAATTGTGAGTCTCTCTTCCATGGTAAAAACATATTGTTCCAGCTATTGAAAAGATTTTGTATATTATGAAGACAGTTACTATAATTATTATGTATAATAGATTTAATATCTTTAGTTAATATTATACCTAAGTAAGTTATCTGACCTGAGTTGGGTATATATTTGTGAAAATCATTAGTGAGGACATTTTTTCGTGTGTATATAGGTAATATTTTAGTTTTTTCTTCATTAAATATTAAACCAGAGATATTTTTAAAATCTGTCATTTTATCAAATAATGACTGCATAGAAGAGTTAGTTCCTGCTGACGTAATTAGAACATCATCTGCAAAAAGCTGAATTTTAGATATTGTATTTTCATCTGTATCAAATCCTTCTATATCAGTGCTGTTTCTAATCAAATTAGCCCAAGGCTCCATTATTAAAGTAAATAATAGTGGAGAGAGTGGACACCCTTGTTTTTGTGAGACATATGTTCCTATCTTAATGTAAGCCAATGCTCCTTTATATAGATGTTCAATTAGATTCACAAATGCATCAGAGAAGTTTGTACACTTCAATAAGATAAACAAGTAGTCCCAACTTACTGAGTCAAATGCTGAACTTATATCAAGACTAATAAGTGTTAAGTCTTTCTTTTTCCTGTTTGCATAATCAATTAACGTTAAAGTTCTCCTTATATTATCAAAAGTATTTCTATTTATAATAAAGCCTGTCTGATCTATATCTATTATACCTGGAATGATTGTCTTTAATCTGTCAGCAAAAATACTCATAAACATTTTATAATCAACATTAAGTAATGAAATAGGTCTATATGAAGTGCATCTGGTTGGGTCTTTACTGGGTTTTAAAATTGGTGAAATAAATGTGTATTGCCAGGATGGGGGAGTTGTTAACTCATTTTGAGCTGAAATGAAAACACTATGCATTAATGAGTAATACTTTTAGGAAGAATTTTATAAATCTCTGGTATAATACCATCATTACCTGGTGCTTTGTTTGATTTAAGTTTGTTTATTTGTGTAATAACCTCTGTATATGAAATATCTTTATCTATTAATTTAGTCTGTTGTTTATTAAGTTTTTTGTTCATGTTTGTAGTTATAAATTTCTTTATTTTATCTTTAGAATCCATGTTAATGTTATTGTGATTAATTTTATGAAAGTGATTTCTAAATTCATCTAATATTTCTGGTAAACTAGAGACATTCTTCTTTTTCCCTGGAGAGAAAATTTCTTTGATATGATTTTGTTTATTCAGCCTTTTTGTTTTATTTTTAAGTCTATGTAAGTATTTGGGACTTATTGAGTAAGACAAAACTTATATTTCTCTAATGTTATTTTGACTTTATGAGTTAAAATTTCTTTGTATTTCTCATTTAATTTATTTATTTCCTCAATGACTTTTTTGTCCATAATATTTTCTTTATTATTATGTTTATATGAGTCTAATTTGCTTTGAATATCTAGTAATTCTTTGTCCCAAGATTTCCTTTTATTATTATACCAGCTGATACTTTGTCCATATAAATATGATTTTAAAGCATCCCAAATGTAAACAATGGAGACATCAGGTGTAGTGTTTAAGTCTAAGAAATGTTGCACCTCTGTAAGTATATAATCTTTATAGTCCTTTAGTTGAGTTAAGTATGCTGGTATTCTTTTGATCTGGACATTATAAGTACTCTTTACCATGAATTCAAAGACAATTGAATTATGATCTGATATAGGACATGAAATGATTTTGGAATTAATTAAGTCTGTTACCATTTGGTTAGAAATAAAGACTATCTATTCTTGAATAAGTTTTATATCTGTTAGAAAAAAAGTGTATGGTAATGATTTAGAATCTATCTGATTATTAATATCATTCAAATGATATAAATTAATAAAATCCTTTAAATGTTTGCATTAGATGTAATTTTCCTTTTTCCTGTAGTAGTAGTATCTTTTTCATGTAGGATACAATTAAAGTCACCTGCTAAAATAATATCTCCTATAGAAAATGATATAATCTTATTGAGATGGTGTTTCACTGTATTAATGCCAATTCCTGGTATCCAATATACATTGATTGATGTATATACTTTCCCATTAATCTGTATTGTAACCATACAAAACATTCCTTTATCATCTTTATAAGACTTAATAGTTTTAGGTATGGGCATATTTTTGTTCCAAAAGATAGCCACTCCTCTTTTTTTCTGTGTGTGTTCTGAGCTAACCAAGACTGTATATTTATTAGTGGCTAATTTATCTATATCCTTTTTCAGGTGATGTGTTTCTTGAAGGAATATTAAGTTGGCTCTATGCAAATTAATATATCTCATTAAACTTACCCTTTTACATGGGTTATTCAATCCATTAATGTTTAAAGAAATTCCTTTTAGAGATACCATTTAACTTCTATAAACATATAAAACATATAATCAGAATAACAATTAGCAAAATAAGTATTATTATGTCTCCTCCTTTAGGTGTTCCATTAATTATAGCTGTATTTAATGAAAATTTTATGGAATTTTGTGTAAGTTCCACTTTTATTTGTAGTGACAATGAGTTTATAAAATGTGATGTGGATGTCAAAACTATATACATACAACAATAATCAGGTGAAAATAATGTTAGGATTAAACATTGCACCCAGCCTGGAGTTGAAAACTCCAACTTCGAGTAGCAAATACCACTCAAGTTATCCCCCTATCCTAAGCAGCAGTACTTCAGCTGCCACCAAATTAATTTGATACTAACTATTATTAACTAAAGTTAACCTCATTTAACTTGATTATCTATTATAACAAAGCTAAACAATTTTTTATAACAGCTTCATATAAACATATAAAACATTTAGAAACAACTAATATTGCTATGTACATCTATTCTGTATAATACACTCATAATCAAAATAGCATTCTAACAATCTTGATAATGGGAGCAAAGGAGAGAGAGAGAAAAGAAAAAAAAAAAAAAAAAAAAAAGGGAATATCCATATGGTAGTTTAATGAAAGTTTGTAAGAAAAAGTTCTTATTATATGTTTATGTTCATTTGAATTCAATAACATATATTATCTTAGGCTATTATGGTTCAGATATTACTTATATTAGGGTATTCCCACTTTCTGCCATAGTAATACAGTTAAAAGCTCTTAAAACTTTAAATTACTTGCACCAAAAGCTTCCTTCTCATATTTATTATTGCCAATTAAATAAAATATTTATTCTCATGCATAAGTTAAAAGAACATACTGCACAGCAATGTTGATTCCTAGTTATACATAAATCATTGTGATGAAAGCCATCTCTATTTTATATATCTGAACTGCAGCTTTAAAATATGTCACATGACAATTTCTTCTGAAATATAATCATAATGATACATGTACTTGTCTGTTAGTCAAGGCAAATGATTTATAACATTACATATGTTTAAATCATAAGCATTTATATACTTCAAAGTGCTGCAGTCATATAAGGTTTCAAAAACAAGTGTACATGTGTTTTACCTTCTATGCCTTCTAAAATATCTCATTAGTTTACTATGGCATATTAAGTCATTTAAAATCATTTGAACTTTTATATTTTATAAATTACATCTTAAATAAGTAAGTTATTATAAAGAAAAACTCACATTTAGGTGTCATAAAGTTCGTTTTTCATCACAAAGTCACATTTACAGCAGTTCTACTTCCTGAAACAGTTTACTTCTTGAATCTGCGATGTGTCAGTGTGAAATCAGGGGTCAAAGTTCAAAATGGCTGCTTTCAGCTTCTCTGCGTGTATTCTGAGTGTTGAAGCTTTTAAAATGACTCGAGGACACTATTCACGAGGAAACCCACATCCCAGATTGTCTCCCATAACATTCTGGTGGGAATTTTAGTAAAAGCAAGTGACTGACATTCATTTTGTAATACAAATGAATCTAAACAGTGCAAAACCTTCTCGAAGCATTTTACAAGTCATTACAGTCTCTATGACAGTGAAACCAAGCCTACAGTTGTTTAACATAAACACAACTTATTTTTATATGCCCCATTTCATTTTCTCATATAGATCTTATTACATACACATATCAGTATTATCAGAAGCATATAATTTTATAGATAAGAGAGAGAGAGAGAGAAAAAAAAAAAAAAAAAAAAGGGAACCTACAAAGAGTATCTACAAAGATATATTACTTGCTGTTTGTTTTAATAAAGTAGAACATGAGACATATAACTTTCAACGACTTTAGTTCTAGTTAACTACAATTATTTCATGACATATTATTTGAAATCATGTATTAAGTAATTAAGTCATGGTATAATATTTAGCAACAGTATTTAAACAGCATAAATATTTTTTAAAGAACTAATAAATTATTTTTCCCCTTATTTCATATTTTCCATCAAACCTCTCTCCCTGCCCTCCCCCACCCCTCACTAAATGTATAGTTTAAAGAGAATGCCATTATTTAAAACAAGAAGAGAAAGGAAATGTATCAAATTACTAACCTTAGGTCTCGTTATCACAAAGAGAAACAAGTTGATTCATAGCAGGTTATTTGTTCCTCAGAAAGTTTGATTATTTATAAAACAAAATCAGTTCTTTGCACACAAAAAAGTAACTTTGAATAAATCCTTAAGATATTTGTGGCTTTCTTGAAAATGTAGTAACTGTAATTAAAGAGTTCAAAGAAATATAGAACATGTCATTTGATTTTTAGTCTTTTTTGCTTCTCTGAAGTCTTCCAAGAAGTTCCTGTTGCCATCCTCTTTAGCGAAGGGCTTGCCCATTCCATATCTTCTATTTTATCTAATATTTTATTTTTTTAATGTACAACAAAGCAGAGTCCAAGTCTTCAAAAATTCTAGGGCCATCTGGTAAAAAGATTTTTAGTTTGGAAGGAAATAAAAGATGAGTTTTGAACTGTGCTTTCTTAAGCTCTCTTATTAATGGCAAAAACAACTTTTCTTTTTGTTATTACCAAGGAAGAATAGTCATTGTCAAAACGCACAGTTGCCTCATTAATTTTTATAGGAGCTTTAGCCCATGCAGCTTTTAATACCATCTCCTTGTCATAAGATGATAAAAATCTAGATGATAAACATCTTACAATAACTGATCTAGGATACTTTTTGTTTGTATTAGAATTAGATAAAGACCTATGGGCTCTTTCAATACCAAAAGAAAATGCTTCTGACAGATCTAAAGTTTTGGGAAGCCAAGTATTTAAAAAGGAAGTAATGTTGTTACCTTCTATATTCTATATTTTCTGGTAGTCCAAAAATCCTTATATTATTGCGTCTGGATCTGTTTTCCAGGTCATCTAGTTTGGATTGAAGGTGTGTGTTCTGTTTCAATAAAAATTCAATGTTAATTTCTTCTTCCTGAATTCTGTTGTCCATATCTTTAAGAGTGTCTTCTATAACTGTAATCTGGGCTTTCTGATGTTAAGTCTTGATGTAACAAATACATTTGTTTTGTGTTTTTTTCTATAAAGTTATCAATTTTAACATCCAGTCTGTCCATTTTAGTTGTTAGTTGCTGAATAGTTAATAGTAAAGACTGAAGCTCTTTCTTGATGCTGGAATCCTGACTGTTAGCCTTACTGGAACTCATTCTGAACAGAGGTGATGAAAGAGAAATTTCCAAGAAGATTTCTGACAGGAAAATTATTTAAATTTTCTTTCTTTTTTAGATATTATTCAAGATACTGGTATTCCAAATGTTTTTAGAAAGAAAATTATTACATTAGTTGAATTTTAAAGTAATTATTTCCTGTCAGTGTAGTTATGTTGGTGGAGCTGAAGAAATCTGCTGCTATCCTGTGTTCATCCTTGGCCACGCCCCCTACATTGTGTGTGTTTGACTGTGAGTCTTTATGGTAAAAGTTAGGAGACAGGTTTATTGCTACCTCTAACCCTGCCCGTGTTCCTAACCATGACTTGCAACTTAACTTAAAAAAGTTGTTCCCTAATAACACTACCACTATACAAACAAATTTGTGCTGACAAGTAGTCAGGTTATGGATAATACATCAGAAAAGGAAATTTGTTCTGTTTTTCAAAGTACTGCATGTCGATTTGAATTGTCTGATATGGTGAACACTATTTTGTGGCCAGTGGTCGTACGTTCACCAAGTGACATGTTGACAATTCATTAATCAATATATATATATATATATATATATATATATATATATATATATGTATATATATATATATATATATATATATATATATATATATATATATATATATATATATATATACTATCAAAATGTTGATTACACTTCACCATTTATTCACATCATAGAAATTATTATACAAAATACATAATGCCACATTGTCCAAATGCCGAAAACCCCCCACGAAGGTTGACATTTATGACTACTCCACACCTAAAAACAATTCCTAACATGGGTCAAGAAGGGGGAGGGATTTTACGGTTCAGAATATCAGTGTTTGACTTTTTCAGCAATTGGACTTTGGACTTCAACGATGTAATGTTCAACATTTTGATGGTAAATCATAGATATATATATGTGAGTGTGTGTGTGTGTGTGTGTGTGTGTGTGTGTGTGTGTGTAGATATAAAATCTTCCACTGCATTATGTTGAAACACCATGATGTTGATTGCCAACAGATCAATAGATCAACCACAAAATGTCAATATATGCAGATGGTTGACAGGTGAGGCATAATGACAATCCCTGGGTGTGGGAATATTCCCTTTACCCAGGATTGTGTGATCTTGGAGTTAGTATATATAATTATCAAGGGGTGTGTGGGGTGCAGGGCGGGGGCTTGCCTGTCTACAAAAACAATTTGTTTTGTTTTCTTTTTTGGTTGCATGCTGTGAGGATTTTACTCGTACATACACAGTTGTATCCATTGTCGACATGTATGTTTCCATTGTAGACCTTTTGTGGTTGATGTTTTTTACCATCAACATTGTGAGAGTGTGGGAATATTCCCTTTACCCAGGATTGTGTGATCTTGGAGTTAGTATATATAATTATCAAGGGGTGTGTGGGGTGCAGGGCGGGGGCTTGCCTGTCTACAAAAACAATTTTTTTTGTTTTCTTTTTTGGTTGCATGCTGTGAGGATTTTACTCGTACATACACAGTTGTATCCATTGTCGACATGTATGTTTCCATTGTAGACCTTTTGTGGTTGATGTTTTTTACCATCAACATTGTGATGTGTTGACATAATGCAGTACTTATAATATGTATGCATATACAGGTCTACTTCAAAGTATTGAAAGACCACATCAGCAAAGACTAAATCATCAAGATGACATCAGTGAAAGTATAAAACACTGAACATCCGGAACCCCGAAAGCTATACCAGGGAAAAGAGCCCCTTAGCCACTGGATGAAAAAAAAACAAACAAGAAAGCAAATAAAACCCTCCAAAGTGGGGAGCTTCACCCCCACCCCAAACTAAATATACCAACTCCGAGATCATATTACACGGGAGAAAAGGCAATGTTCAGCATGGTGGCTGACTGGTTCTTTACTCGAAGTTTGTTTTCGATGTTCCGGGTGTTCGATGTTTTCAGTTTCACTAATGTTGTCTCAATGATTTTGTCTTCGCTGATGTGGTCTTTTGATATTTTCAGGTAGACTCATATACACATACAGTTATACATACACCTGTGTATAGCTATGCACATGTGCACACACACACACACACACACACACACACACACACACACACACACACACACACACACACACACATATATATGTATATATATGTGTGTGTGTGTGTGTGTGTGTACACAAATATACACACACTAAGGTTTCTGAACAAGGGGGGGGGGTGACAAAAATATTGAAATCACCCAAAATGCAATTGCACCAAGCATTACTCACTACTAAAAACAAAAGGGAAAGAATGAACTGCACACAACAGATGTACATATATGCCCCTCACAAAAGTTATTACTCATATACAAATCCATAAAATGAAACTTAACAAAATAAAAATAAAAAAAGCAAATAAAAAGACACTACTGCAACTAGCCAACTGCAAACCTGTAATGCCAATACAACAGACCTGAATGGAAAAAAATGCCAGCTAAATTATGTTAAACTAACTAACGCACATTACAATAACTGAATAATATCTCCTAACTAACCTATTAAAAGATTACAACAAAGAACATGAAAAACACTAAAAAAATTCAAAAGCCTTAGAGCTAAGATATATCATAAGAGAGCCCACTCAGAAACACCTGTGTACCCTATGGAAAATTCTGAGTTAAATGATACAGTCCTCAGATATCATATGCTACTGAAATGAATTTGAGGATAGACAGATAGGTGTAGATATAGATATATAGATAGAAAGGTATGCTAAATGTTTACACATACAACACAAACATGCATTTTTTTATGTATATCTCTCTATGTTTATATATATTTGTATAGATTTTCATCTTCATTGACAAAAAAGGAGCAGATGTTGGTGTGGCCCAACTGCCTCTGTATCCAAGATGCAATCATGCTTTGTTGTGTTGGGGAGCAGGCAGCCAATATCTATACCTATATCTATATCTATATCTATACCTATATCTATATCTATATCTGTATCTATATCTATATCTATACCTAAATCTATATCTATATAGGTTCATAGGTTCATACATTAGTACTAAGCTAACTGCCCTTGCGAGTCATTTTAAGCCCAGCCAATTATCCCTTGTGAGACTCGAACCCCGCACCTTGTGTTTCTAAGGCAAACACCTTAACCATTAGGCCACCCTCCCAACCCGTATTTGTATCTATACCTATATCTATATCTATATCTGTATCTATACCTATATCTATATCTATATCTATATCTGTATCTATACCTATATCTATATCTATCTCTATATCTGTATCTGTATCTATATCTATATCTATATCTGTATCTATATCTATATCTATATCTGTATCTATACCTATATCTATATCTATATCTGTATCTATACCTATATCTATATCTATCTCTATACCTGTATCTATATCTATATCTATATCTATATCTATATCTATATCTATATCTATATCTGTATCTGTATCTATATCTATATCTGTATCTGTATCTATACCTATATCTATATCTTCATCTATATCTATTAGATATTGAGGCAGTTGGCCCACATCATCTTCTGCTCTTCTTTGCCAGTGAAGGTGAAAAGGCTATGACCTGCAGAAAGAAGAGCATTTAGTAATGACAGAACATATCTGAGAAGTCCAACCTGTAATTTGTTGTCTTTAGATATTGGGGCATGACCTGGCATCCTACATATCTAAATAGGGAAACAGGACACCATCTGCCATTGTTCTACTCACCTTTGAAATGCTGTAGGCTAAGCCTGCTAATGTGGAATGTGGGATTAAGCTAGTACTGCAACAAGTGACTCCACACTGGTGAGTTCTCACCTAACTGCAATATGTTCTTCATACAGATCACTGTTGCATTAGAATTCCTGACATACAGGAAGTTTCTCAAAACGATATCAGGAATTACTAGGGAAGGAAGGAGTAGAGATTTGTCTTGTTAGGTCCTTGTAGATGAGTCCTTGCAGTTTTGTATTACTAAATTCTGCCCTATTATTGGACTGGACATGCAGCTTGCAAGGTTGAGAGAATGAATGGATTGAGGCCCAAGTAGCCACTTCTCAAATACTTTCAGATGAGACATGCTTGAAGAAAGTGGTGGACACAGAATCTTCCTTGGTAAACTCTGCTGCAATATGTTCCTGGATGGCCCTTTCTTTCTTTTCATAACAAAATAAGATATGGTTCACTAGCCATTAAGAGAAGTTTTGCTTTGAAACTGGTTTACCATACTTACCTGGAGTGAAGGCCACAAACAGTTGCTGTATCTACCTATCATTTTTGCCCTATCCAGGGACTATCTGAACTGTCTGCAAATCTCCAACAATGTAGGACTATTTTCCCATTTATTTTTCAGATGTGGGAAAAATAGTAGTTGAATGCTTTGGGTAAAATAAAACTCTCTAAGGCCACCATGGTCATGAATAAGGAGCTTGTCATGAGGCTGATCTTGGCCCAGTGAAAAAGTGTAAATTTCTCTTCACACATCAAGGCCTACAATTTTGTGATTGTCCTGGCATAAATGGCCACAAAAAAAAAAAAAAAAAGGTCTTCCAAGAAAAGTACTTTAGTGTGATAAATGGCATGGGTCAGTTTTTACCACAAAGTTCAAATCCAAAGAAGGAAGGACTGCCATCCTTGGTATGTGAAGGTGGATGACCCCCTGATTAACTGTTTAACAATTAAGTCATTCACCAGAGTGTCAGTCCTGGAAGGTATGCAGAAATGACAGCAACATGAAGAATATCAATAGCCTTCTGAGAAACGACTTGGTAAAGGTACCTTAACTACATCAGGATTATTTTGCCAAAGATGGCAGTCTTCTCCATTATGCCAGGTAAGATTTCCTTGTGTTAGGATGCCTCATCTCTTTTATTATAGTAAACACTGCTTCAGAAAATAGGTGCCTTACAGGAATAATAGTCAGATCCTTTAGAATGCCATTCTGAGTAATTTTAAGTTAAGATGTATCAGATACCCAGTGTGCTGAATAATTAAATTTAGTTGTTCAGGTAGAGAATAAGGCAGCTCCCTTACCATCCATAGCACCTTAAAAATTTTTTTGTTTTAATTAGAATAGAATAAAATAATTTGGGATCTATTTAGCCTCACCGACTGCAGCACACCTTTGGTATCAGTGATATGGGCTAAGCCTTGAGAGAAAGGTTCTTCCAGTGAAAGGAAGAATCATCTACTCTTCAGGTATCCCCCTTCTCAACAGACTGGGCCAGCAGTTGGGAAATGGTGATTTCTTGGGCAGGTGAAAAGGCTGATGTCTGGTACCTACCATTTGTCCATCAGTATCCTAACAAGTCCTTTTGTTGCTGCTACTCATGATTCCATAAGAGAGTTCTCTTCTGTCTGTCTACTGCATTCTTGCTTCCTTAGGAGACATGTATTGCCTGGATCATCATACCTTCTTGTGTTATCAAGTTTGAAACTTGCCTTGCCAGTCTGTACAGGAGGTAAAAATGAGTTTCACCTTACTTATTTAAGCAGCACATCACTGCAGTGTTTTCCATAGTAACCAAATATCTCCCTGACTTCAAAAAGGTTTTGAAATCCCTGAGGGTCAAATTAGTCTGGAGCTTTACTTGGGGCTAAGTTTACTTGCTTTGGATCCTTAGGGATCCTGACTGAGTGCCCCTGACAATGTTTAAGGCATTGCTTTTTAAGGCTTGACTGTACTCCTGTGTTCAGAAGGGTGCACCCTCCATGCACCCTCTATGCAAACTCTTTCTGGGTACATAGTAACACCGGAAAGGTTCTGTACAGGCACTGTGCAGGGAAATATATGTATAATCACAATCTGGAGCAGTGAGTCTTGGAATGTAGGAAAAGAAAAGTTTCAACTTCCCATTAATAAAGGTTTTACTCAATTCAGACTGCATAGGTCATGCACTGAGTCCATTGTAGAGTTGAAGATAGAGAAGGTGAAAAACTTTTGCTTTCCACCTTCACCCTCTTCTTCTAGGTTATGCAGCCTCAAAGTATGTTAGTCGTCATGAATGTGGGAGCTTGCTCCCACATTCTTGGGTAGAGGAGGGCTTTCCCCACAGAAAGAAATATATAGTTCTTTTATGCTGGTGGCCGTCAGGTATCCTTCTGTTTTGGGACTTTGAACTCCTGAGGATTTAGATAAAGTTTAGATTACTCATGTATAAACTGAAGGACATAGATTAAGCAAAGTAAATCCAGCTGTGCATGCTGTTCCCATTAAGCCTTCAGGTATGACTAGATCATTCTCATATTAACTTTTCATCACTGAAAACATAAGAATGAGTGAAGTTATGAACCTTAGGGCCTCAGGAATTCTCTTATTGCCCCAAACTCTTTAGGCCTGCAAGATGGAAAAACTCCATGGACATGACTTTAAACAGTGGTTATATCTTGGTTGAGACTTGATCTGGGTAGGTTGAGGGAGAATCCTAGATTCCAGAGACATGCTACGGACATTTTTAGGCTCTGTTGAATTTCATACTCCATTACAGGATTAAAGGAAACAAGCATGCTAATATGGATACGAGTGCCACTTTGGACCTCAGGCAAGAAATCACTGGATCAAGGCATTTGGTGAATACTTCAGGTGCAGTAGGGAATGCAAAATGCAAGTGGATAAATTGAAGATGGTAATTGCTGCCTTCAGTTTAAAAAATGCACAGTGGTTCTTGTATCTGAGAATGTGTAGATATGTATCCTTCAGGTATAACATCACTAGCCTGGGCATAAGCAGGGAAGAAGGAGGAGGAGGAGGAGGAGGGATGGCAGCATAAGCATTCTGAACTTTGGTACTTTTAAATAAAAAATGAGCCTTAGGTCTAAGGTCAGCTTCCAAGGCCTGTTTTTGGGAATCTGGTACAGTGGGAGCAAAAGCTGGATCTATCTTCCACTTTGAGAATTACCTCTATGGCTCTTTGCACCAGAAACTGCTTCAGAAGAACAAAGACATATCTGTCTGATCCTGCAGAATGGGACTCAGCCCCATAAATGGCAAGATAGAGCTGACCTTTACTTTGCAGCCCTGATTAATGATGTTCGTGACCCAGATGGCCAATGAAGATAGAGCTAACCTTAACTTTGCAGCCCTGATTAATGATGTTCGTGACCCAGATGGCCAATGTTATACTTGGCCGATTGTCCTAGAATTGGCTTAGTCTGCTGACTAAACAAGAAGATGATGAGGTTTTTCTACTCTGAGGACCAGCAAGAGTATTTCTTTTTGCTGAGTCATGACTACTTGGAAGGGCTAGCTGGGGTATTAACAGCTGATATGCCTAGCCTGACTTTCTTCTTCCACGTTCACTTTTCTTTCTCAAATTCTTTATTGTTCATGCCTGCTGGACTTTGTTCCAATGGTTTGATATCTGTAGGAAGGCCCAGGCTTTGATATAATATTCCAGCTGTACCTAGCTATGGGAGGATGAAAAAGGTACTCATTTATTTTCACAATTTTTTTTCTTCTTAATTTTGCAATGATTTGGGTTCCCAGACAAGACATTCTTATCCAGGGAAGCATTTAACAGTTCCCCCATTACATCATCAGAAGTACAGTCTCAGTCATGTGGGATGACTTAAGACACATCCTGTAGTGGCTGCCTGGAAGGAAACAGCTGCCATGTCATACCAACACCTTGTCATATGCTACCATACTTTCTAACAAATCTAAAAAAGACTAGACATCTGTAACTTCAGGGATTTGTATTTTATTTCCCAGCCATGTCAATATGTGTCTGAGTATTTAACCCTGCTGACAATTAATCACTCTGAAGGCCACTACGACTGTTCCATAGATCTTTGTTCTCCACATCTGTCCAGGATGCTGTATAATTCAGTACAGTATTAGAGCTTGTAGCCAATATGAAACCTTTATTTACATCCAGACAAATCATCATGGGGTTGGTAACATTTTATTTTATTTTGTAAAGGTATTAAAAGGTATTAGTATGGCTGTCAGACCCTGTAGATCCATTCAGGCTTCTTGGGGCCTGGGGTTGTGGGACTGGTTCAAAAGCTAAACAAAGAAGGCATTCCTGAATGTCTGAAATCTGAGTTACAGCTGTCTCATTTAGTGCCTGGTGACACTGTTTAATCTGGTACTACTCAAAGCTAAACTGAGGAACAAAAAAGGTCTTTCTGATCTGGCATTCTTCACCTGCGGAACTTTAAACGTTCATGTACTCTTTGCTCCATAACTCCTAAGTTTAGGAGCAAACAAACAAACAAACAAAAAAGTAATTTACTTTTCAGCTTTTAAAAACTGTAGAAAGTCACTTGTTATATTTATAACACACAACAAACTAATCATTCTACTTCTGACCCTGTAGTGTGGTCATGAATCCAGGAAAAAAATTATTATAAATACCAACTAGAAAATATTTACTCCTTACCCAGAGGTGGAAGCTAATGTGGGGAAACCTGCCTGCTTTGGATAGAAAAGGAGAAAAAATATCAAGAATAACACAGAAAGACAGAGTATGACTACACCACTAGAAGGAAGATGGGAGCATATAAGTGAGGATTTTGCCAGCAATGCAAACTGATCTCAGAGGAGAGAGCATCAACCTTAGAACAAGAGAAAGAATGATTAAATTTACTTGGTGCTTTAATTATGCTAGCAAAGGAGTTGTCTATCTTGCAACATGTAACACATGCTTCTATTTTCTATGTAGGACAGACTGAGAGGACTCTTCATAAAAGAATATATGTACACTCTTATAATACCATCACAAAATGGAAACCAATGCATTGTATAGGCACACTACAAACTGCCTAACTGATTGTTTCCATTTTTTTTATTCCTGAAGAAGTTTCCACTGACCCCAGAGGCTGACCTTTGGAATTATGCCTTGAAGTGTGTCAGCTAGCATACCAACTGGACTTAGATGCTACCAGTCCACCTGAGTTAAATTATTTTGTCTCTATTAGTAGTGTGCTGAAACTCACAGCTGATAAAGTGTGACACTTCTTACAGAACATTCTGGTAATACCGAATTTAAATCACAAGTTAGTTAAAACTTTAATTGATAAAATCTTTTATAAGCCTTATACATTTTAAAAATTTATTTTTATAGATTTTAAATATGTGCTTTTTAATGTTTAAACATTTATAAAAAATGTTTCATTACTTGTTATGCATTATTGGCATTATGCCTTTAAGATTCTGATCATGTGACTTGTATTCCTTTAAAAGGAAGTGACTGAATTTTGTTACTAATTCTGATAAAGTCCATTTCTCTTGGATGAAAGTGCTTATCTCTTTTATTTTGTTGAATATACATTATTGTTTGTAAGAGCCTTCTTGTAGACTCTTAGCATAATCTTGTGGTTGCTGGCTAGTTTTATTACACTTTCACCTGGTTTGCTTGGTTCCAGCTTTAAAATAGTTAACATGAGGCACTTTGTTTAATTTGTCTGGGTTATTTTTCAAGTTTTCAGGTGACAAATTGCTTTTATTATATGATACCTGATAGAGAGGAAACGTATCTATTACTCTCACAAAGTAATGCAAGTAGGCAACCGCTATAAACACTAGGAGAACAGAAATGAGACAAAACACAAATCAATAAATGTATTAAGCAACTTCCTTAATTTACGCACTTGCAGATGCATTTCGCAACAGCTACGCAGTTACACTGTTCAAAGAAATTCAACAGGGTTATAAAAAAAAAAACAGGAAAAACACTCTTATGCAGTCATGCTGCTGCTGCGCAGAAACAGCTGGTATTTAACAGGGACGTACCCTGTTGATCAGAAATAAAGTAATTTAAAAATAACAGCAGTACTGCAATTACATTAACTAGAATAAAGTCATTTAAAAATAACAGCTTAATACAATTACAGTAACTGGAGTGGCCATCTACTACAAGCTAGCTGTGTACCCACACGTTTAAATAGTTAAACTGCAAAGAGTAACTCAATGAAGCCTAAATGAGGCAGAAAGGGCACTAGCTGATGAAAACAAGGCAGTTTACATGTAACTTGTTTAATGGTATTTATCATGAGGTCATTTAATGTTACATCTTGAAACAGCTCTTTACAAAAAAAGTTCATTTAAATAATTTTCTTTTTTAATATATGCTAACGATTTTCTTAGGTAATTAAAGTTGTGATCTATAGAACAGCAGAATACCTGCTAATACTTAAATACATACATACATACATACATACATATATACACACCATGTGGCTTCACTGTATCTCATCTACTGAATGTTGTCTGCTCATTTCTTACACTCTATAACTACAGTGTGAAAAGACATCTACATATGAAAAATACAATAAATCTCTACCAGTTAAATCTCCCAAGTCAAGCATAACATGCCAGTTAAACCATCACTTAGAAAACAGACAGGATACAGAAAGCACTTAAGAAATAGAACAATTCAGTTTAAAATTCTATTTTCTTTTTATTTTCTACTTATACTAGTTTTCTTTTGACCCGAACAGGACAGTTCACATAAATAATTTTTCACAACGGAACTAAGGCTGCAAGTCAAGGCTGCTGTAAACAACATATGCATTTCATTGGTGTCCTTTTTATCTGAAATTGTAAAATTATGTTGACTGTCTGCAGGTAGCAGTAATTAAAAATAAGTTGCCTTGTGCTGTGCCCTCATTCAAAAAAGCCTCTTTAGTTCATGCTTTCATCATGCGTATGATATCCATGGAGGATACAGGGTTTTTTGGAGCAAGTCTTTTCAAAGAACACACACTCACTCTGATCAACATGTAAGGGCGTTGAGTACCAACCAAGGAGAGGACACAAGCTGTGACTTTGGGAATTAAGTTGCAAAGCAAATCAGAGATAATTTATTTGTGGTAACAGCTACAGCAATAAGGGAATCATATATTTAAATATCTTTATGTAGTAGAAACATATGGGACATAATTAATACTTCATACCGAAATGGTTATTTTAAATAATGACTGTATTTCACTGATGAACTTTGCATCGGAATATAATAAGACATATTGTTTGATAAGATGCCTTGGGTGTAAAAGCATTTTTCATGTTTTCATTTGCCTGATACTTACACTGGTCCCACTTTTGTGAAATAGTCATTTCAGAGATTACTTATTCACATGCCTAGCATAAGGAAAGCAAGCAGTCAAGGAGGAGGGTAGATGGGCTGTGACTTCTGATTTGGGAAATACAGGAAGTCTGAAGAAGCATGTGTAAATTTACAGTTATGGTACAAGAGGTGATATAATTGTTAATGTTGTGACACACTCAGAAGTTACAGGAGATTTACTGAGGTTGAATCTTGAGAGGATTGCAACAACAAAAGCTGAATTTCGGTGTTGTGCTTTCACATGAGTGCATGAGTAGGAAGACTGCCAGAAATTAGCTTTAACTAAAAATAACTTATTGGACATGATTCCTTTAATCCTGAAACACATTTTGTTTCCATTTTCATGACACTCAAATTACGTTTAATGCTCATATTTCAAATATCAAACAAAATTAAAGCTTGCTACAAATTCAATTTTATTTCAAACTACTTGATGAAAAGACTTTCAAGGCATTGTCCACCCCATAGTGTCTTCCTTTAGGCAATGCCAGTTTGATAAACTTACCAGCATAACAAAACAAGCAAAGGAAAATCTAAATGTGAAGGTGTTACTGATCAATGCTAGTAGCCTAAACAAGAAACTCCATTCCTTACAAGACCTTCTCACCCTGGAGGATACCAACATATGTGTAGTGACCGAGACATGGTTTAAAATAGTGCAGAGCACTCTGGCTGTGCAGGGTATAATGCCTTCCACGTGTTTAGACCAGCTACTTCACAGGAGGGGAAAAGGTAGAGGTGTCTGAATCTGCATCCAGAAGAGATTCACATCAAGGCTGGCACAGCAGCATGATGCACTAGAGCTTCTTCATGACCAAATAGCCATCAGAAAGGTCCCATACCATATAACAGCTAGCTATAGAACACCTTCTGTGACATAAGAAGGAGGTCCCACACCATATAACAGCTAGCTGTAGAACACCTTCTGTGACATAAGAAGGAGGTCCCACACCATATAACAGCTAGCTGTAGAACACCTTCTGTGACATAAGAAGGAGGTCCCACACCATATAACAGCTAGTTGTAGAACACCTTCTGTGACATAAGAAGGAGGTCCCACACCATATAACAGCTAGCTATAGAACGCCTTCTATGACATAAGAAGGAGGTCCCACACCATATAACAGCTAGCTATAGAACACCTTCTATGACATAAGAAGGAGGTCCCACACCATATAACAGCTAGCTATAGAACACCTTCTATGACATAAGAAGGAGGTCCCAGACCATATAACAGCTAGCTATAGAACACCTTCTATGACATAAGCAGGAGGTCCCACACCATATAACAGCTAGCTATAGAACACCTTCTGTGACATAAGAAGGAGGTCCCACACCATATAACAGCTAGCTATAGAACACCTTCTGTGATATAAGCAGGAGGTCCCACACCATATAACAGCTAGCTATAGAACACCTTCTATGACATAAGAAGGAGGTCCCACACCATATAACAGCTAGCTATAGAACGCCTTCTATGACATAAGAAGGAGGTCCCACACTATATAACAGCTAGCTATAGAACACCTTCTATGACATAAGCAGGAGATCCCACACCATATAACAGCTAGCTATAGAACACCTTCTATGACATAAGAAGGAGGTCCCATACCATATAACAGCTAGCTATAGAACACCTTCTATGACATAAGAAGGAGGTCCCATACCATATAACAGCTAGCTATAGAACGCCTTCTATGACATAAGAAGGAGGTCCCACTCAATATAACAGCTAGCTATAGAACACCTTCTATGACATAAGCAGGAGGTCCCACACAATATAACAGCTAGCTATAGAACACCTTCTATGACATAAGAAGGAGGCCCCACACCATATAACAGCTAGCTATAGAACACCTTCTATGACATAAGAAGGAGGTCCCACACTATATAACAGCTAGCTATAGAACACCTTCTATGACATAAGGAGGAGGTCCCACACCATATAACAGCTAGCTATAGAACACCTTCTATGACATAAGAAGGAGGTCCCACACCATATAACAGCTAGCTATAGAACACCTTCTATGACATAAGAAGGAGGTCCCATACCATATAACAACTAGTTATAGAATGCCTACTATGACATAAGAAAGCTATACTGCCTATCTATAGGAGCTAGAATCACTCAGCATTGAACCCATTTCCCTAGGAGATCAAAACTATCCAACTATAGACTGTAAAACCTATACCACCACTTATGCACAAGAACAGAGATTCCTGGACTTTGTCCATACAAATGCCCTGGAACAATTAGGGTTCCTATCAGTTTGTCGAAACTTCAACAGTTTGAGGTCCATATATTCAAACTGTGAAGTTCGAAAACTGATTATCTCGAAGCAGCGGAACACCGAATTCTTTCCCAGGGAAAAAATTTGGTGGGACGTTTCTGTGGCTTCACGAATTTCAGCACTGTGGTGGAAAGTTACGGGTCGGGTTCAGGTAAGTGTGCAACTGTGTGGACGTTAGGGTTAGGGCATGAGTTAGGTGAGTTAGGGTTAGGGTGCGGGTGAGGTGGGTGTGTGATAGTGACAGACTTTAGGGTTAGGGCGGGATAGGTGAGTTAGGGTTAGGGCATGGGTCAGGTGAGTGTGCAATAGTGACGGACCTTAGGGTTAGCGTTTGGGTTAAGGTAAGTGGATAGTTAATAGTGTATGTACAGTTTAGTGTAGGGTTAAATGTAGGATTTTAAGTGTATGTGTGTGGATTGCTGTTTTTTTGGTGTGCTTGTGTTGTGTGTATGTTTCTTGCAACAACGATTTTTTTTCCCCTGGAAAAAAAATCGCTATTCTAAGCCTTCAATGGTTTTGCACTTCGAGGTTAAAAGTTCGAACATATGGTGATCGAACTTCTGCCATTTCGTCGAAGTGATATAGACCCGAACATTTAGTCAGAGTACCCACTAGGGGAATAACATTTTGGATCTTGTGCTTACTAATATGGGAGCATCTTCTACCATCCTTTGTGTATCTTCATCACTTGTTAGGTCTGACCATAAAACAGTCTCCTTTGAAATAAAACTGAAACCAGAGATCCCTTCCACCCAAGGTACCTTTAGAAACTTCTTTAAGACAAACTACTTACTCTTAAGTGAAACACTGATAAGTTTCAAATCGCCACCAAACCTAGCCTCCACCTATCACACAAGACCAAGTCCTAAAAGTGCAATCAAATGCTAAAATACTGCATCCATAGGTCCTGACAATATCCCTGGAAGCATCTTACATAGAGTGATGCATGGTTTAGCCACACCCCTAACAACGCTGTTCAGTCTCGGCCTCCATACAGGCTTTGTACCAAGTGAATGGAGAACAGCTACAGTCATTCCCCTGTATAAGGTATGGCCTTCCACACACCCAGCAATTACAGACCCATAATTCTGACCAGCGTCATATGCAAAGCCATGGAAAGACTTATCATGGAATTAATCAATCAGGATATAGGGAACCTCCAAACACTCCAATCTGGATTCGTCAAGGGTAGGTCATTCTTAGTCAACTTGGAGGATTTTTTTTTTGAAAAGGTCACCAAAGCAATGGATGAAGGCAAAATGGTGTACACTGCATGGCCAAACCTTTTGACAAAATTCCCCAGTCAGTCATAGTAGAAAAGCTAAATAAACTAGGAATAAACCTCTATGTCACCTGCTGGATTACCCACTGGTCATAGACAGATACAGACAATCTAAGTAGGGCAAGTTGCCTCCACAAACAGACCTGTCACTAGTGGAGTCCAACATGTTTCTGTGTTGAGACCTCTCCTGTTTAGCATCTAGTTTTCTTAAGTAAAAGCCAATACCAATGGGCTAGGACTAAGTTTGCAGATGACTGCAGGCTAGAAGCAGTCACTGAATACCCAAATGATTTCGCCATCTTGCAGGAAGATTTGTCCCAAATAAATAATTGGCGCCAAAATCATGGATTGAAACTAAATGCCAAAAAATGCATTACTGTATCCTTTGAGAAGTCATCTACCCCAGGGACCTGCCACATTGATATTTTGCCCCTAACAGCTCATCAAGTTGTTCAGGATTTGGGAATTTGTGTGGACAGTGACCTAACTTTTGATCAACATGTGTCTATTGTTGTAAGAAAGTCTTTTTATACTGCACAGCTTATAAATATAGGGATTGTGTCTAGATCTATGGATGTCACTGTCCCTCTTTACTCAGCCCCCATCAGACCAGTCATTGAATATAATATCCCCTTGGGCATGTATCTGTCCAGACACATGCAATGCCCACAGAGGTACCATACTCAAATGATACAAGGCCTAAACAACATGTCTTAGCAGGACCAAATCAAAGCCCTCTCACTATACTCAGTGTCCTACAGACTGTTAAGAAGTGACCTGCACCTGGCATACAAGGCATCCTCCAACCCAATACTGATGGATTTACTGCACATCAGCAAGTCAAATGGCATCATAAATCCTCAGTCTAGGGTATCTAAACCTCTTCTGCAACAACAGGATGGGTTGGATGGAAAGGTATATCTTGTACATGATACTGTTGTTGTGGAACAAAATCTCAATCCACATTAAACAAAGCTCATCCCTGTCCATATTCAAACATAACTTACATTTAAGGATGGGAAATGGGAAATTTACCCCAGGACAGCCCCATCCACTACTAATGGACAGAGGCAGCTCCTAAATGGTGTATCCCATGCATGGGTCCCCTCAAATTATCTACAGTATAATCAAAGTTATTCTCATTAGGGGTAATATGTAATTATTGAACATGGGATGGATAAGGCTAGTCTATAACCAAATAGGATAGGTTTTTTGCAAGCACAAAAGCCTGAAACTGCATAGGCTTAAAATGGCCTGCAAGGGCAGTCAACCTAGTACCTCCCTATGTACCTATAAGCAAAGTGACAGGCTGATTGATTAATTTAGTCCTAGTCCTGACTGCAGTTTCAGGTGATGACACTGACAACACACCCTGCATATCAAACACATGCACTAATTAGTGAAGCAAACCTGCGCCAGATGCAGGGCACAGCTTAGAAGACCCTGAGTTTCAGTAGGGTACATCACATGTGCTGCTTGCACACGTGAAAACAAACCAATAAATAAAGTCAGGCAAATTAAATAGTTCAACTGTTTCTGCACTTTGGTTTTCATGGTTTCAAGGAAAGAAGCTATGTATGTTTCAAACCAAATTCTGTCACTTAGCTTCCTGAATAGTTGCTGTGAGCAAATAAAAATGCACTAGCGTTATTTACAAACACTGCATTCATCTTATTTTTGCATACAAGAAATTAAAATAAGATGATTTAAATATAGTACTTCCTGTCTGTGAGGCCATATTACTTTAAACAGATCTGTTAACTAGGTATGCCTAATCACACCTAGCTGCTGTTTAATAACTCAAATGAACAGTCAGTTTGAATGAAACAAAAGCATCCCTGCATTTTAACTGTACTTATCAAACATAGAACATTAAAACACACCGAGACTTAATCCAGCAACAAAAATCACTTGCAGATTACTAAAGCCAATAACTCTGTTGGTGAAGCACTATTCTCTTGCGCCATAGCCAAATTATGGAACTCCATCCCACCCACAATTACCTCCGTACCATCATGCACCCACTTCAAAACTTTACTAAAAGCGCACTTAAAAACATGCTGGCTATGCCCTTGCAACTCCCACTCTAAAATCACCCACCCCATCCAACCACTACTTTTCTTTCCACTCCACTAACTACCTTGATTATAGCAAGCTCAGATGCTCATAAGCCTAGTACTTATTATACAGCAGGAATTTCTTATTGTAACATTTCTTAATGTCTGTTATGTACTTCACAGATAAAGATTCTAGTTGTCTACTGATGTACTATGTTATTCATCTGTAAATATGTTGTAAGTAATTGCTATGTTATATTGTTAATCACTATGTAATCCAATGTAGCTACTGTCTGTTTATTTTAACTGTGGAGCTTTTCTCCCCTTGCATTTGCTGAAAATGGACCTAAGTCCAGTCGGACACTCCCGGTCAACAAATGTAAATAAATAAATAAATAAAATAAATCCATCCAGGGACACAAACTAATTAAAATCCTTCATCCATCCTCACCCACTTGAAATTGCTAACCTGTTTAATACCTACTTCATAGACAACATAGTTTCCCTTACCAAAGACAAGCCTAGCATCCATAATACCCTTACCCCACCCCATACCTCTCAACTGTCCAGAATTTTGCAGAATGTTCACATTTTTGCTGCATATTTTTGGTCTGTTTGTCATAAAATTTGTGGTTTTCTGGCAAATCACTGAGGACTGAATTCTCTAAATAATGACATATATTCATGTTTCAGGCTTCATATCCTTCAGAAAATGCATGGTAACAGATCCTCTTATTCTAGCAATTTTCTAGATTTATAAGAGCAATATTTAAAACCTCTCCTTATTTTTGGCCTTTGTCTCACCCCATTATTTTAGGGTTTGTCCAGATTTCTTGTGATAAGAGGTTGAGAGGTATGCCCCACCTCAAACCCCTCTCACTACTGCACTACCTTTCAGCTTAAAAACTGTTCCTGGTTTATATATAAAACAACTGCTTCACAATCTCAAACCATTGTTATAGCATATTCAGCATTAATCCTTATAAATAGGGTAGTACAAAAATCTCATATTCCTTTCCTGTGGAAAAAGTCACATACTACCCCACTTCAAAAAGGGGGGAACTCATGAGAAATATCCAACTTTAGACTCTTCTCCATACTATCTCCCCTCACAAAAATATTGGAAAAAAAGTATCCATAAGCAACTTCTTCAATACCTCTTTCAATAAAAACTCTTGACACCTACACAACATGGTTTCCTCTCAGGACATAATCCTACCACTGCCTTCATATCCTTCCTAGAGACCATCAACAAAGCTAGCGACAATGGCAAATGTGTATCCTTTTTTTGTTTGCAGACCTATCCAAGGCCTCTGATACTATATCACACAGCAAACTTCTACACAGCATATCTTCTCTTAGCTTGTCACATTCTACTACCACCTGGTTCAGAAGCTACTTGTCTGACAAAAAACAATTTGTAAAATTGCTCTGTATCCTATCTCCTTTACTGCCACTTACATCAGGTGTACACCAAGGCTCTGTTCTCAGTCCATCTTGTTTAATATATTCCCCAGCAATTTCTATATATGCATTATGCAGAAGACACAACACTCATTTGCTCCTCTTATAGCCCAAACCATCTTTAACAAATAACACAAGTCTTTAACTCCATTGAAAGCTGGTCCCAACATGCTCAGTTACTGTTTGATCCTTAAAAAAATACTCCTGTTTTTCTCAATTCACATAGCCTTGACAAAAATACTTTCAAAATCACCCCTCTAAACAGCACTGACATTGAAATAGTATCTCATAGTAAGTACCTTGGCGTGACCACAGACAAATTCATCCTACATACTACAAATGTAATTTAAAAAAACACACCATGTTAGGAATTCTCTACAGAACAAAAGACTTCTTCACAATTAATATTAAAGTAACCCTACCTAACGCTTACCTACTACTGTCACTTCCTTATGGAGCAATCATATTTACAAATTTCCAAACATCTGAAAAGCTAAGCTTGAGCAATGTTACAAGATGCACAATTTGCCACTAACAAACCCAATGAAAACCATCACAGCACCGCACTAAAAGAACTAAACTGGTTATAATTACATCGCCATTTTACATACATCCGATTAATCACAACAACAACAAAAAAATCCTTCAGCCTTTCCAGTTCTTTGTAAAATTCTCCAGAATTACATCCCACAACATCCCTGAAAATTAAATGACAAACAACTCCTTGTCATACAAAAAAAAAAAAAAAAAAAATCTGCAGGACACTCCTTATACTCTAATGCATTAGCAAAAACCTAGAACTTACTATAACAATCAGGTCATCACTCAAACTCCACATGTTGGAAATGTCTTTAAAAACATTCCTAAACATTCCTAACAAATTCCTGGCCCTGCTAAAACTCCATATTTATCTAGTGCCACCCTACAATCCACTTTTCTCTTTAAACCCCCCTTCACCTTCTAATCACAGTTTTATTTCCCTCACCTCACTTGTCTGCAGCCATCCTGTCCTATCACTTCCCCAGCTATAATCATTGTTTTTCATTTTCCATTCCTCTCCTCTTTATATCATTTCTTATTCTACTACTGGAAATCTTACTGAGTTGCTTGTTACCAAAGAATGCATCCTTCAAATATCATCTGTAAATTGTGCATCTCCCTTTGCAAACTTTATACACATACTTTCTATTGTGTTGCATACACATAATCCTTTCTCTACTAACCAAACTTTGCTCCCTTTCTCATCACTTACTAATAATTAACCACTATCTCTGCTTCGATCTCTTCTGAATTTACTTATTTCCCTGCTTATCTCACCTTTGCTACCAGCTCTCTCTTTTTACATCTTGTAATTTAAACAAATTAAGCTTAGTTCTCTCACTAGACGATCTTACTGTTTCTTAGGTTACTCTCTAGTCTGCAGTATATTGTATTACACTTGTATAAGTGACATCCTTTACAACTGTGTTACTTTGTATTGCGTTCGTATAAATTGCAATCCATGTCAAAATGTTAATATTTGCTATATTCTACTGTTTTGCATTCATGTAATATGTTGGAGCTTTTATTCCCAGGCATCCTCTGTCTTTCCCTATAAACAAATCTCAACAAATAAATAAATAAATCTAAAAAATCTGAAAAGTTGGAACAGTGTAGTAATTTAATGCACATCCTATATATATATCTATACATGAACAAAAATTCAGAATAATCAGCTTGTTGGGAAGACAAAAATATAGTTTTGACTCAAGTTTGTTGGCATGCATGGTTTTAAGCACATAGTTTTTCCTTCCTAGGCTGTCTACCTTGGCACAAATACAGTAAATATGCCAAACAAAAATCAATGCCCCTTGAGTATTTCATTAGCTTAGACATTAGCCTCACAGAGGAAAGATTTGCAGAGCAGTTACTTTAAAGATAATTTTTAAAGATAATGCTCCCAAAATGAATATTAACTAAACATGGTCAGTAAAAAAATAGTAATGATACAGAAAGACACGCAGGGAAATACAGTTTGCATAGCTGAATCTAAACTGTACTGACTAGCAGAAAAATGGTGTTGTAGCACAGCTCATTGAGAAACGCCATTAGCAAAGGTACTCATTTATATTTTATCCTTCTCATGAATAAATCAAGACGTCTATCACTTAAACAAAGGGTCGTATTGACTGAAATACTTCACACTGGAAAAGTCACATTTAGATGCAAAATGTAGCCTCCAGGAGACTCCCAGCTATATGTATTTCTGTTGCAGCAAGCAGTCCTTTTGGCTTAATAACTGAAATATGTACCTTTCCAATACACTGTTTTGAAAATCCTACTTCAGCTGGCTGTTCAAACATTTATACAAGGACAGTTTTGCCATCCACAGCCATTTCATTCAGATTCTGCTTGCTGGTGAAAATGAAAACAGTTAACATACACAGATTTTGAAAAGTAAGGGATTATCTTTTGAAAACCTTGATTTTGTAAACTTTTGGCATTCTGGATGTTGATAATGTAATTTTATAACTCCCTTTTTAAGCACATTATGGTATAAAATTGAAATGAAAGTGCATGGCATTACTTAGGACAGATGAAATTTAATCTCAGTTTGGTGCTCTTCCCTTTCTCTTACTAAACCTACAACTTGTGGTAATATTACTTGGAAATAACAGAATCCCAGCAGCTACCAGGATGGAGACTTTATTCAGATTAATAACATGTGGTAAATTCCATATATGCTGACTGTCGTACTTGCATAAACGTCCTCCAAATGTCTCTGTGTCTCTAGTTAAGTAATTGTTTCCATATCCTTCACAGACAGTGAATCCTGTCCTGTTGATGTCTTATATTACTCCAGCACTGTTCTCAAGGTATTGATAGGCGATGCTATCTTTAACCACAGACTTCATCGGACCTGTTGCTTACCCTTTCCTTTCTTTAGATAGTTTTATTATGTATAATATTTCCAACCTTTCCACTTAAAATAGTTTTAGCTGCACACCAGTTGATGTTTTTTTTGTACCTAGACAGTGTGCTATTACCATTAAGGGTCCAAGTTACACCAATAACAGAAAAAGTAGTTTTATATTAAGGTTCAAACCCTAATTCTGCATTCTACTCCCATTCTCATCACCCGTGAAACTGAAAGTCAACGGCATTTCTTCCATGGGAACAAACATGTATCTATATCTGTATCTGTATATGTGTGTGTGTATATATATATATATATATATATATATATATATGTGGCAGAACATCGACAATGCAGAAGACCGACACGACGGATGACAACACCACGCCGAGGATGCGACGGCGGGGAAAGGCGTAAGTGTGGAGATTGACGGGTCTGTGGGGTTTGGGGGGTTAGGAGTTAGGGGAGTGAGTTGGAGGGTGGGGGTTGGGGAGTTAGGTGTAGGGTTGGTAGGGTGGGTTAAGGAGGTAGGGTTGGGTTAGTGATAGGGGTGGGAGTTATAGGGAGGGGTTTAGGAGTTAGGTTAGGAGTTATAGGAGGGTTAGGGGGCGTAAAGTGGTTAAAGTACGGTATAGGTAGGTGTTAGGTAGTTTTTAGTGTGGTGTGTGATTTTGGTGTTGGTGTTGTGTGTGTGTGGTTTGTGGAATGGGGATGTGTTTTGTTTTTATAATTGTTATTGTGTGCAATATATATATATATATAAATATACATATATATATATATATATATATATATATATATATGCATATCTCTATATATATATCTATAGTTAGGCATCCTGGGGCATAGTACAAAACTCCAAAGACTGATAGCATTTCTAATGTCCGGTGTAAGGTTTCCTTTAGAACCCACAGAACTTTAAATAGTGCCATATAAAGTGATGCTTGATATATTATGGTTTACACAAAACAGGATCCAAAAATATATAGTGATATAATATATATCATGTTGTTTATGGCTCAGCATCTTATGACACCACTTCGATGGAATATGTAGTTTTGAACTGCAGTGAATAGCACTTAGCATATATGGAAGTTCTCTACATACTTTATGTGGCACTTCTCTTCACCCACCACAGTTCAAAGAGAACCAAGTATGACTGCTGTGCTACCTGGCTACTATGACAGGGAGTACCTGCCCATCCTGGTTTACTCCTGCCTCTCAAAATTCAGCACTGTCTTGCCTACTACAGGGCATGTGGTATCTGAATTGTAAAAGTGTCCTGTATTTAATTTTGATATTGGTAGAATGATGGTGATTGCCACTGCTACCTCGCAACACTTGGTTCTTAACTTTTGTTTCTAGTTAGGCTGCTTTATCTGTAGAGTTTCTATATTTTTTCTGTGTCTATATGTTTTTTGCAGGGGCATTCAGTTTCATTCTGCATTGAAAAGTCATGCTGGTAGGTGTACTGGTGATCCTCCAAAGTGCCCTTGGTGCAGAGGGTTAAAGCTGTGTGCTGCAGATTCTGTGAGACATTGTTTGACTACTTAACCCTCATTTGCCATCTATGTGACCTTGAGCAAGTCACTTAACCAGACATTGCTCCTGAGTGACCTTGGGAAAGAGACTGTGTGTCTAATGGGCCTATCTGGTTAACAAATGGGTAAGCACCTGCAGCAATTGGAAAAGCCACAAAGGTCCCTCACATGGAAAATTCAAGGTCTTTGGCATCTGTCCTATGGGGATCATCTGAAATCACTGTCACTTTATTCTGTGATCTCTGCTTTGTATACAAGGCAGTCTCTGACCCTGCTTTATTGGAAGTGCTACATATCCCTATGTCAAATGGTACATGGGTTACTCACTCTAAAGACCTTAATCTGGTATGTGACATTAATAAAACCTGTTGGAGGGAGAGATTTGTCTCCTAGAGATTACCACACCTTTGGAACAGACTCCTACTTCATGTCAAACAGAGCAGCTCTTTGACCCTCTTCAAACACAATCTGGGCGATTAGATGGGTGACCATAAATTAACCCTGGGGGTTCCACCTGTGTCCCTCTTGGACAGGGGGATTAGGTGTTGATTGTGAAAATAAGGGTAATATCTTGGCTAGGCTTATAACAGCCCTATGGCCATTAGCCTTGTAACTTCCTATGATCCGATGTGTGATTATGCATGCTAATCCTATGATGGATATGTATGCCGCCATGATTAGTTCTATGTCATATGCTTACGGCTTACTGGGACAGCATCTGGTTCCCCATAACCTTAAGAAGGATAAGCCAGCTACAAAAATTAATGAATGAAGGTCATGGTGCTGTACATCTGGAACTGATTAGGTCTACTTCAAGAACGCTCATTTGAATGAAACTCATATTACTGAGACCAAATTACTGAAAGTCCATAATAATGAAACATTAAAATAATGAAACTTGAAACTCGAAAAATAGTTACTGACCTGGAGTCAGTTGCAGCAGTAGCTGACTAGATTTATATAAGCCCCTTTCCACAAGGTAGTGCAATCTTGGAGTTGGTATATTTAAGTTATGGGGGTGTGGGGGGAGGACATCCCCCACATGGGGGGGGTGCAGGGTGCTTCCCCCCCTGCAAAAATGTGTGTAAGCAATCAATCACAGTGTTTCCATTAAAGTGTACATTTTTGCCATGTTTCTTTAATGTAAAGTGAACGTATGGGAAGGATTTGTTGTAGGATGTTGGTGTAGCAGTATTTGATGATTTTCTCTATTAATTTTGTTACTGGAAGAGGAAGGTTATCCGGTAAGTTGTTGTCAAATTTCTGAGTTTGATTATTTTCACATTTCATTATTATGGACTTTCGGCAATTTGGTCTCGGTAATATGGGTTTAGTTCAAATGAACGTTCACTCATTTGAAAGAGACCTGTACTGATGCCATGTAACTGCATAGATTAAACAGTTTGACAGATAGTTAGGAGTCTTCAGTTAAAAATTATGTGCTAAAAAGGATGCAGAGCAATGTCATGAACTCAGAACATGCTGGAGGGATAGATTTCTGTCCCAGAGTCTTCCCATACTCTGGAACAAACTACCCATTCATGTCGAGCAAAGCTCTTCATTGGCCCTCTTTAAGAAAAACCTTGACGACTGGATGGGAAATAGAAAATTCACCCTGGGGATCACTTCTGCGGAACTGCTTGACAGGGGCACAGGAAAATAATTTTCTTGGGTGGCAAAAGCCAGGGAACCTTTTTGGCTAGGCTTGTATAGGCCCCAGGGCCAATAGCCTAGTACCTACCTATGAACCTATGAACCTATGAACACATTTGCTTTAAACAATAATTGGTAGTTGTGTCTGGATTCTGTCCACACTCTGAGTATCTGGGTAATAAATCCCAGTCCTATACATGAATGCATTATGAAAAAGAAAAACAAGAAAAAAACAAGAAAGCTGCCTTGACCATTCTGTTTTTATTTTACATTTTATTTATGGGACTTCTACTGAATGGCTGTAAAATTCCAAAATGATGATGCTAACCTCTTTACCACTGAGCATTTTCAAGAAGATTATTCTGTATTATTTATTGTACTGATCATTTTTGTCACTGGGTATAGAATTGTATCTCTAAAAACGATGTCGTATATTATTGTGATATTCTGTGGCTATTATAATGGATAAATTAGTAAAAAGACAGTCAGACTGCAATCTTAACTTTACTACAAAAGAGTAGGTGCAGCTTGAATTTACTAAAATAATAAAACAATGTTATGCCATGGCAACTAACATAAAAGAACATTTTACATGTGTAAAGAAATACATAACATTTTAGGCCTGAATTCACAACAGTGCTACATATTCACGTTTTTGATAGCTTTTAAATGTCTTAGTCTGAAGACAAATAATACTTGCTGTTTTAATTTAAACTAATTAAAAAGAAATATTGCAGTTTGTCAATTTCTAATTATCATTCTGACTTAATTTAACCCTATACACAAAAGGAAGAATTCTAGATTAAGTTGCTTTTTTAATAAAAAACTCTAGACAAAACACTTGAACATCCAGCCTTATATATCGCATTAAATAAGTTAATGCTTCCAAAGACAGTGATTGTTAATTTGAATGTTAAACTGCACTTTTAAAGACATATTCCTGCAACATTTAAACGACACTTTATTTTGAGACGTAAGAATAATTGTTCTGATGTCATAAATACACACTGCAGCTCTAAATCCATTTGAAGTTTTCTAGCAGATTTCTTGGGAAAGATAAACCTTGAAATGCAAAAAAAACAATGCATACAGTTGATAATGCTAGGTTTAATGAAGCATACACAGCTTTGTCTACATTCAGAATGTGTCACTACATAGATGTCTTTTTGTTTTAAGGAATGGAATTTGTATAGGTCTAGTGACAAAAAGGTTACCTTTACTTCCTGTTTAATAGCAATTCAAGATAGCTATATTCTTTACATATACTACATCCATCACATTGAGCAGAAGTCATATACTAACCCCTATAGAAACTGCCTAAAACACAAATTAGACATTGTTAACGTGACATACTTACAAATGTTTGCATTCAGTACCATATGTAGATGGTCAAACCATATATCAAGCTCTCATTAAAAATATGCAGTAAAGCATTCAAGTTACACTTGGCTATTCAGGTGCAATCTTCATAAATGACTGCTATTCAACCTTTAAGGACTTAAATGCATGTCATTATTGATTTTGTCTCAACCATACTGCAATGTTCAGTACAAGCAGATTTGGAGGTGGCATCTTGTCAGTGATAGTAAAGGCAAAATATATATTATTCTTGTTTACTCAGCACAAATACATTGTATGCATGTATGGTATTCCTTGTCCTGAAAAGAAGCCATATACCCAAATGTAATGAAAGCCAAATATAATTCAGCGTCACAGATTGTTACTGTGAAAAGTACTGTGAAAAGTCTGTAAACAGATCTACTCTATCCTTGTATGAATTAGGCCACACCTCAACCAATCTGAACATTTTTAACAAAATTTCAGGGAATTATAAATGGAAATTTAAGTACTTATTGCACATAAGATTTCTTCTCAACACTTAAGGATTATATGCAGCTCAGTATTTAAATTGGCTCAGGTCTGATGTAAAGCTGCTTAAAGCAAATATATTCTGGTCATGTACTGCACTTCACACCCAAATGCCCATATTTGTGGAAAGCTAGAATAATATAATTTGGCAGACTGTCACTGTGAAACACCTACAAAAACCTGCATTCAGTACTTATGTAAAGAAGGCAATACCAAAGTCACTTTTCTAGTAAACCTTTCATAGAATTATACTGTATTTTGACATACATCCTGTACTTATGAGATCCATTATAGCTTTGTTTTGTGCGCTAAACACAATCAATATTTACTGACAATCTGGCTATCTTAGTTAGCTCAAAGCCTACCCAATGCACACATTTGCATTGTCCCTCCTATAACAGAATGTGACTGTGTTCATCCTGCTCTACCCCATGTTACCCCTCTTTGGTTATGCTCATTTGGTCCTGCTAGCTCTGTCAACTACCCAACCGGTTAATCAAACTGAGTTCACCTGGGCTGTACTTGTGTCATTATCCATGTATTCCACTGGATTTCTTTATTTGTTTATTGGACTCTGTTTACTGGGCTAGTCCACTGGGCCTTGAGAGCCCATTTTCAGTGGAGGCCCAGGGAGAAAAGCTCCATAAAATTAATAATATAGAACAATTAAAATATATACAGGCAAGTTAGCCTCAACAGTTTCAAGGTACAAACAGTAGTGAATTCATACATAAACATGTACATACAAAGAGGGTGTGAAACAACAGAGAAAAGAAAACATTATCATTACAAGGTAATTGACTTCAGATGTTCAGCAAAATTATGAAAATGAAAATCATGCATAACATGTGGAAGGTACATACATCGATGTCAAGGATATGAAAATAAATATTTTGGGGGTGGTGAAGGTAAACAGGAAGAATTATAGGAAAAGGGAGATGTGCAGGAGCATTTTCAGAGGGAGAAATAATGCATGTCTAGGTATAGAAAAAGAGAAAAACAGGAAGTATTGCAGGAAATTGAGAATAGAAGGGAAAAAGAAGTCAAAGATATAGAAGTGAAGATAACATTTGTTATAAGAATATGAGTAACTAGGTTACATGCTAGTATAAGGTGGATTAAAAGTAGGAGAAATGAGGACAGAATATGGTTAAACTTTAAGTGCAGGGAGTATAGAGCAATTACAATTCCAAATTATTCCAGTTATGTAAGGAAGTTTTATAAGGAGCAATTTGAGGGGTGGATCTAACAGTGAGAGGAAAAGAGTCCCAGAGTCTAGCTATAGAGTGGGAGCATAAAACTTGGCCAGCAGGACGTTTTGGTTTATGTATTGCAGTAGATGTTGATTCTTAGATCTAAGGGACCTGTTGGGTAGGCTGTTGCTGAGTAAGGAAGTGAGGGTCGGACATACTGAGGGTTTATGTACTATTTTATGGGTTGAAATGAATTGAATACAGGAGCGATAATGTGGTGTTTGACCCAATTTAGAGGGTATAAAGCTATACAGTGATAAGTAGAGTAAGAAGCACTGACAGCAAATCTAGCTGTATCTTTGTAGCAGGTTTCTAATTTTAATTTTAGGGTAGAGAGTAAGTTGGTGAATAATGCAGCATCATAGGTAAGAGAAGGAAGAAGATAGGTAAGAACATTTTCTGGCAGGTTTTGATGTGTTAAAGGGCTTGTATGTTACCATTTTCAACTGGCATTTCTTTTGATCAGATCCATAAAGAGATTTACCATCCTCACTTCTTTAAATACTGAGTTAAAATGAGACTATCCAAAGTAGAAAAAAAAGAGATGCATTTCTTTTCTTAGGCAAACTGTTAATAAATTATCCCTTGTATAGAACATTTCATCATATACTTCAGAAGCTACAACATCTAAGCAACTTCAGCAAGCAATAGCTCTACTGGTTGTCAGGGATGCATTCCTGATTTTAACAAAGATAACTAAGTGGTGTCATCACACATTGGAGGTGCTGTTAAGCAGGAGTCTTCTTATCTTTCTAGAAAGAGAAAGAGAGAGAGAGAGAGAGAGAGAGGGCTGGGGAACATATGTCCAATTAGTTTCAAGAACTGAATCCCTAGAAAGACTTGATATTATATTTGGGGCTCTCTATGAAGGGAGCCATCAGAGCGACATTATGACATCTGTATGGGTGGCATGCCATTGCACAGACATTCTCTTGGTTGCATGGATGGTAGGGTTAATACAAAAACATCCAATCTCAGCTATGCAGATGGCAGCTCCCACTCCAACGTTTACTTGATTTTTGCACCAGCAAATGAATCAGACTCTTGCCAAAAGGAATAAATGACCTCAATGGGTGGTCAGGAAGGATCAGCTAAGTGGTCTGCAGAGGGCTCGGGCAAAAAGTGAGGAAAGAAAATCAGTGAGAAACAAGGAATTCACTTTCTGACAGCAAAAACCATGCATGGCTTTGCTGCAGTACTTGAACAAAGGTGCACATTTTATTTATTATCTATCAATTTATTTATTTTGTTTCATAGATGTTGATCTGGAATGTCCAGCTTGGAAATAATATTTTCAGTGGAGTCTCAGAGGCAATATCTCCACTATAAAATGAATGCAAAATGCATTCGCAATAAAGAAAATAAATATATAGCATCATAGAAACATACCAAATAACATAAAAAAGAATGCACATCAGTAAAACTCCATATGACTATGAATACAATGGATAAGACCTGTATCATACAGTGAGATAATCTGGTGTATTAAGGAGACTGTATACTGAAATATACTATAGTGCATAATAAATATGTATTCTGTGAGATTAACCTATAAAATCCATTTGCTATGTAATTGACAGATTATTAAAACATAGTGTTAAAATTAATTAGTTATGGATAAAACATATGCATCATTTGTTCTGATGTGCAGCTCCATGCATTGCACATTTAGTTGTCACAGCAGTACAATTTACCACCAAAATAAAACAGTACACAATGTTGAGCGAGCAGCAGCCACAATATGGGAGCCAGAATAAGTTTAGCAGTAAACGTTTATCCACTTTAATACCAAAGGAAAGAAGAGCAAGTATACAGTCATTTAGAGGATTACAGAGAGAATAATGTATGGAGAGCTGACACTGAGAAAATGCCAAGATCAAAATTTAAGAAATATCACAAATGACACTGCAAGATCAAATGGTAGAGAGATAGAGAATTTCAGTGTTGGCAATTACCAATTACCACAATAGCATGTTTATTGCTAATATTTATGTCTCCCTATCTGTCCTGTGATGTCTCTCAACTAGACCAGTAATCAAGGAGCCTCAATCTTCACCACTGGTAACAATGGGGGATGTTCACTGAGAGGATAACAGGTACACACACAGTATTTCCAGATGTAGTTCTCTGCATCAAGTGCAATTTCCCTTAAGAGCGCACAGATACCACAGTCAGTCTCTAACTGGGACAGCAATAGAGCTAATATCTCAGCTGAGTGTTCAAGCCAAGGCCTGCAGCGCCCTCTTTGTCTAACCAGTGCTTCGTGTCCCTGCCTAAGTAGCTGACACACACACTCTTTGAGATTTGATTTACACATACACACACACACACACACACACACACACACACACACACACACACACACACACACATGGACACACACACACACACACACACACACACACACACACACACACACACACACACACACACACACACACCTGGGAAAGTCTAGCGCAGGTTTGCTAACTATGTCCCCTTCTGCCCAGACTATAAGGTAGTTAGGACTGCCATCAGACACTCCTGCCAGCTACCTTAAGGCTCTTTCAATGGTACCCAATATACTGAGTGAAATTAATATTAATACAAATGGTAGTTTGACCAAGAGCAAGGCTATTAGGAGTGGCCCACACAGTGTCACCAAATAAATATACAAGTACTCTCAAAACTTAAATATCTCTACAAAGATTAGCCACAATGAAAGATTTAAATATATTTAATAATAAATAATAAAAAAACTTGACAATACTAAATATCAATTCACAGTGACACCAGAGTTCAAAATCACAGGGAATATTTAAAACATTTAAGAACAGGCTCAGGCAAATAAAAAAAAAACAATAACTAAACTAAGCTTCACAACATTCCTGACTGTATCTAACAGAGTTACTATACCCTAATAGCTTACTTAGAGCAAGGCAGATGATGTGGTGAATGGTTCTTCTTGTTGTTTCAGGCCCAAGACTGAATACAGAATGCCCAGACTCACTCAGAGACTTCTCAGAATAATATCTAAAATATTACTGCTGGGATAGCTTGCAGAATGACATCACTTCTGGTCATCTGACTTCTTGTTCTCATGCAAACCCCCATTGCTGGCAGCTGGCATTATTTACCACCTACCTGTAAAAATACACACATGCTCAGATCTTTGGTAGGTGCTGGAAGTCATAAAACAATTGCATTCTTCCACTTCCAGAGTAATAATTAGTTCACCCCAAAGACAATACAGAAAGTTCCTAGTAGAGACTGTGCACCTCTGGCTGCCTTGAAATCTGTGAGATAGCATCTTTATGGCCTAGCCTATAAAGTCATTTAATTTCAGATATTTTTCTAAAGTTTGCTGGACTGAGGTTAACCCTCCAGTTTCCTCTATTAAAACATATACATTTAAACAGTAACAACAGTGCATGTACATTTCTGTTCTCTCCAGTAGGCACACTGTGCATACATTTCAAACACAAGCACTTTACAAATACCTTTTCAGCACAAACATCTGCACAAATCTGTTTGATATAAACATTTCATACAGTTCTAATACATTTGTAACACAAAGCATCTTCTATGAATCAGTTTGATATTCACAAAAGACATATAATTATTTAAAAATGCCAGATAGCTGTGCTGTCAGTACCTTCTTTCATCACATGTCCCATTTCATCCTTCAGTAATTTCCCTCGGTTACTGTATCTCCACATCCTGGATCCCTCAGTTGCTCCTTTCTAGGGTACTCCTGATATAACCCTATTTCTGGGTGGACCTTCAAAATACTCAGGAAGTTGACTTTGTGGTAACGCATTAGCTGGGGGGTTATGGGATATGTCGCTGGGAACTTTTGTGTGTGTAGCTTTGGTCAGTATCTCTAGCACTGGGAAGTGGTGTATGCAATGACATCACAACATTCTGCCACTCCCCTCTTATTAAGTAGACCACCTGCAGGATTCCTGGTCTCCAACAGATGTCACATAGATTTCATTTGCCCCTACACCCTCCCCCTGGCATAGCAAAGCTGGCCACCAGCAACTTGCAACTTCATTCTACCCCCCCCACCCCCACCCCCCACCAACCCTACTAGTCATCTGAGCCTGTTTCTGAATTTGCATTACCAGTGGCAGAGATGGATTCCTTTCTGGCAAATATTATTTTTGTTAGTTCTATTTAGATGTTGTGCTTTCCAGGAATGTACCCAAGTTAATAGAGGAGGTAATTCCAAAGTTCCCAGACAATGACAGAATAATAAGCATCACCACATTTACTTATTTTTGGTTTAAATAACCAACTTCTCAACCTGTGCACTTCAAAAATAGTAACTCTCTTCACCTCCTGTGGTGTGCATTCCATACAATGCTTAATCATACTTTTTGCCCTGTGCTTTTTCATGTATCAGACATTCTGTCAGATCCAATGGAATCACCCAATACTAGCAGTCAAGAAAACAAAAGTTAGAAAACCATAAGGTAATTGAAGATAAAGGAAACACAGGATTGATTAATATAACAGCTGTACCTAGTAATTACACCCTGTGTATTCAAATGGAAAAAAGCAGCATTGGTTACTGTAACAGCTATTCTTAATAAGTATAGTGTCCTGCATATTAAAATACATAATGTTATAAAATACCAGGATAATCAAGCAGAAACTTAAGCAATATGGAATAAAGACACCCAGATAGTTCCAATTGTAGTAAACAACAGAGCTTATACAAAGGAACCTGCAAGTATATTTAATATGTTACTAATATAATAACAACAGGATTAACTCTGGATACATTGCAGGCACTCAAAAAAGCACTCTTGGCAAATATCAAAGACTGAAGCAATATCAGTTTCATGAATTTAATTGCACCCTGACTTAGAAATGGGGCCATTCTTATAATATTATGAGAAACCATGAATACTTAGGAAAAAAACAGAGAACCAAGGGGTCAAGGATACATGATCAAAGTTCAGTTTTCTGAATGGACAAGATTGAAACTCAATCATAAATGTGAGGAAGTTGTAAAAAAACTAAACTTTTTCTACTGGGCTACTTTCTCCTTGTACCATCAAATAATTGTTATGAAGTCTGTGTTTGCTTCACCTCAGGGTACTGAGGAAAAACCCTGCTTTAGTGATACCCACATAAAATTGTCAGTCAATTTTCTTTTCTGTGACTGGTTTAAAGTATCTCTGGTTGAACTGCCTTCTCAAAGAACCAAGAACTACTGTGTATTCCAGTAGCTCCCTACTTCTCTTACCTTAGCTACATGCCATCAGGAGTGGCCTTAGGTCAACTGGTGCCCTAGGCAAAAGGGCTCCACGGCACCCCACACCACACCACCTGCTGCCCCCATCATAGTCTACCTACACCAAATAAATACTGAAAAGCACCCCTACTAGAGCGGTGCCCTAGGCACCCACCTAGTTGACCTACGCCTAAGGCCAGCTATACATGCCATTATATAAACAGAATATGGATACTCCAATTTCCAGCTAACAGCATAAAATGGCATTGTTTGGCCCAATCCATTTAACTGACATTAAACAAAGGAAGCATAATGTCGATGTACTGCAGCATTTTCCTGTTTCTGACATTATCTTTTAGTTGCCCGTGTAAAAAAAAAACTAATGATTTTCTTGTGTCTAGCATGACCAAACACTTAACTTGTGGTTAGTATGCACAAAACAAAAAGCAAGGGACATATTTAAATGAGAAGTAGGGGACGTTCTATAGCTACTATAGCTAGATGCCATACTGGGTCAAGTCTTGACTAAGCTATTTACACAGGCTGGACATCCTGAAGGTAAACCACTGTATGTCAAAAACTGAAACTTCAACAATCTACTATGCATGTGCTGATGATGAACCTCAGCGCATGTTTAAAACATTTTTTTCTGTAGGGGGGCAAATCCCCCTGAACCCCCTACAGCCCCACACCTCCCGCTAATTATATATACTACCTCTGAGATAGCAGACTCCTCAGGGAAAGGGAATATTCTCTTACCGGGGGACTGTCAATCTCGCACACTTGCCGAGTATCAGTATAATCTACCCAAATGCGGTCAATTAAGCAGATGGCGACCAAACCCCATGTCAACAAAACTAAAAAGAACCCTGTATAGTATATCTTGACACATGCACTCCAATGCACACTTTGGCTCTCAGAAGGCACAATGCCTTGAAGGGAGTGTGCATGTTTCTAGATTGCTTAATAATGTTACAATGCATGACCACAGAACCAAAAACCAGAGGGGAAATGAATTGTTAGCATTTTCAGAACAAGGAGCAAGTGATCAGAGCAAAGGGTAGCTGGGTTCTAAATAAATTTTAAGGCCTATAATAATTGTTTATTTCTGTCTGTCTTTCTCCATAGTTTAAATCAATCCTCCACCCCTGCTTCCAATAAGGTAAATAGAAGTGGTTGTGGTACAGGAGGACTAAAGCAATTAATGACTTTCATTTAACTACAACCAATAACTGTTTCTTCTATGTTGTTGTTGTATCTTTCGGCTTTTCCCGGTTAGGGGTCGCCACAGCGGAACTCTGGTCCACTAATGATTGGCAGTAGATTTTTACGTACCGAGTTGCCAGCCCTGACGCACAACCTTCAACGAAGGTACGCCCATTCACGCATGTCTCCACACAGAAGATGCTTTAGCTGAGAATCAAACAGGACAACATCTTACTGTGAGGCGACAACGCTACCGCAGCACCACTACTGTTTCCTCTATACACCTAGTAATTAATTTCCTGTTAAGTTTCTTTTGTAGTACAACCTTTCAGATCAAAACACAGTAAAGCAAACCTGAAAAATGTACTTAATTAATATTTAGATCTGACCTCTGTTTTAAATAGATAACCAGCTAGAGCATATATTATAAGACGGAGTGTGTGTGTATGTGTGTGTGTGTGTGTGTGTGTGTGTGTGTGTGTGTGTGTGTGTGTGTGTGTGTGTGTGTGTGTGTGTGTGTTTGGTACAGATTTTAGTGCACTATTGCAGACCTGAAGATGTTATGAAGTACAAGCCTGAGGGGCTTATAAAATGCATATCTTTATTTTTCTGCAGTCTGAGTATTACATTTAGTGGTTTATGTATAATAATTAAATGTTTTGGAGTACATTTTAATATAAAATTGTTCCTCCACCCATTTTAATTGATTGCTGTGCAGTGTTATAACTTTTTAACCATATGGAATTTTTCTATGAAGTTTTCATACTAGTAATTTAAATATCCATTCTGTCAAACTTGTGCTGTTGTACAGCCCCTATTATAAGCTACAGTCTGACAGATGAATCAGTTCAAATAAGACTTTAAATTTGTGCAGTACAACACTTAACAAACATGTATACTGCTTTCTAAAACAACAAACCTCAACATATTCACAAGAGTAATGATTCTGGTGGCAATTCTGACAAAAAGAAAACATAGTCTAGCAGTTACCACAGACGATTATGATGATGATGAGGTGCTAATGGGCAGCTTCTTCTAGTACAGGGTTTGATTCCCTTAGCATTCATTTTCCTACTGTATGATCTTGAGCAAGTCACTTAACCAAGCAGTACTTTGGGGCAACTGAGAATTTGGGCTAGGCTCCTTAATGGTGTCCTGGACTACATACCTAATAATGACCTTTGAACCTGGTAGACATATACATGCAGTAATGTTCCTTCCCCATTGTTTTTTAAAGCTGGTTTAGCTGATAACATGCTTGTTATACCATAAAACATTCACAAGGGTAATAATTATAGTGGCAGCTCACAAAAACTGAAAAACACGCACTTGCAAAGGTCAGAAGTATACTCTGCATTACCTGTATCATCTCTCTACTACTCTGTGTCACTATGATGGCCCTGCACATGTCTTGTTTTGTAGTCTTTGATGCAGATAGTTTGAGGGCAGGGTGGCATCCATCCCTTCAATATGCATCAGTATGCACACCCATGTGGTCATTCCATGCCTAAACGACTTGAAACAGACATAGATGCTTGGGCCATGGGGGTGGCAACACTGCTCAGACTCTGAGTGTTCATATGAAACTGTCCTCTCTATGTGGTATGCGTTTCTTGGGTTTCTGCAGGCACAGACCCTGTGTCCATGGATTGGGTACGGGATGCTGTTTGCATACTTCCTGTGTCCAGCAGAGACACTGTACTCCCTGACCAAGGTAGGTGTTCACTGCTATCATCATCCTAATCAAACAATTCTTCAGCATCAGGGGGTGGAAATTCCACAGTGGTGATGGAGGCTACAGAATCACCTGTGAGCACAGTAAAGCACAAAGCCTAGTTTAAGTGTAATCCATCACCTGTGCCTTACTTCCATTGCAGATCTAACACTGCTGTGCTTACCAACAATAGTGGGTAGTATTCTCTACCTTGAGCAGGTGCCAGGAATACCGTATTCCTGATGTACCTATAGTACCCAAAGCATATAGTGTCACTGAGATGTGCAGTAATAAAGGGAGCAATCAGAAGTAATCATTTTGTAATACAGGAATAGCAATACCAACCTGGAGTGCATTTCCAATGGGTGTTCTTTGGGCATGTTGTAACTCAGCTGTGAGGTCTAATAGCACTCCATGGGACAGTCAGGAGTCTCTTTCCATTCTCAGAGAAGCTGTCAAAGGGTGCTTGACCAATGCTCTCTTCTTATCCACCAACTGCATTGATTCCAACCAAAGATCCTGTCAAACACATTCACATTATGTCTAGGTAGCAGTTTCCTGTCTGAGCAGCCATCAGCTCTGGAGATAGATGGCCAGCAGGAACACCTGATTTTTCTACTTCAGAAAACTTTTTCTTCCTAGTCCTCCACTCATGAGAGTTCTTGTTCTTTCTACTGGTCCCCATTTCAGTCATATTGTGGAATAGATAAACATGCACATGTGAGTATGACACGGTGGACTATTGTCCTCCTACTCTATGTGCAGTACAGCAACATTCTTGTAGACATCTTAGTACACTTTACACCCTTCAAACAGTAACAGGTGCATAATGAACAGTATAAATAACCTCCCCCAAAGCCCACACCTGGAAACCCAAGCTATGCAGGTAACTGGCGTGATAGTTCCCCTACTCTTCCATTGACAGATACATAACCACCGACTGCACATTACCATGTAGACTGCTGTTGAGAGATACATAACCACCCACATGCACATTACCGTGTAGACTGCCTCTGACAGATACATAACCATCAACATACACATTACCGTGTATACTGTCTCTGACAGATACATAACCACCTACATGCACATTACCATGTAGACTGCCTCTGACAGATACATAACCACCCACATGCACATTACCGTGTAGACTGCCTCTGACAGATACATAACCACCCACATGCATATTACCATGTAGACTGCTGCTGAGAGATACATAACCACCCACATACACATTACCGTGTAGACTGCTTCTGACAGATACATAACCACCCACATGCACATTACCATGTAGACTGCCTCTAACAGATACATAACCACCCACATGCACATTACCGTGTAGACTGCCTCTGACAGATACATAACCACCCAAATGCACATTACCATGTAGACTGCCTCTGACAGATACATAACCACCCACATGCACATTACCGTGTAGACTACCGCTGAGAGATACATAACCACCCACATGCACATTACCGTGTAGACTGCCGCTGAGAGATACATAACCACCCACATTCACATTACCGTGTAGACTGCCTCTGACAGATACATAACCACACACATGCACATTACTGTGTAGACTGCCTCTGGCAGATACATAACCACCCACATGCACATTACTGTGTAGACTGCCTCTGACAGATACATAACTACCCACATGCACATTACCATGTAGACTGCCACTGAGAGATACATAACCACCCACATACACATTACCATGTAGACTGCCTCTGACAGAGGCATAACCACCCACATACACATTACCATGTAGACTGCCTCTGGCAGATACATAACCACCCACATACACATTACCATGTAGACTGCCTCTAACAGATACATAACCACCCACATGCACATTACTGTGTAGACTGCCTCTGGCAGATACATAACCACCCACATACACATTACCATGTAGACTGCCTCTAACAGATACATAACCACCCACATGCACATTACCGTGTAGACTGCCTCTAACAGATACATAACCACCCACATGCACATTACCGTGTAGGCTGCCTCTGACAGATACATAACCACCCACATGCACATAATGTGTAGACTGCCTCTGGCAGATATATAACTACCCACATGCACATTACCATGTAGACTGCCACTGAGAGATACATAACCACTCACATACACATTACCGTGTAGACTGCCTCTGACAGATACATAACCACCCACATGCACTTTACTGTATAGAGTGCCGCTGACAGATACATAACGATTCATATGTTCCTGTTATACACAACAATATATGTCCTAAAAATAAGCTAACATACAGATAGCTGTATGACCATCTCTATCACAGTCAGGTCTAGCCTGTCCCTTTAAGAGCTACATGTCATAATTGCTTTTGGGTGTGCCTCCCATTATCTTTCCATTAATTACACTCTCCTTGTTAAAGCATTTAACAATCACTGCACATTTCCCCAAAGCAAGTATTTCTAGAGATAAACTTTCACTTACATCTACAGACAGATACTATTTGGGAAATACTGCATTTATCTTCAGTTAGTAGAAAGTCCATGTTCCAAAGTGCTGATTATCTTCAACGGGTGAAGCTTGCTGTGAGTCAGCAACTCTATGACTTCTTTTGGGAGGTAATTAACTCTGCAGCCACCAGGGTTTATATCATGAAGATCTGGACATCTGAGCAAGACGATTACGCAAATGAGGGTTCAGCTCATGAATGTATCTCAATTGCTCATTTTACTTGTCACACCCTTGAGTAGACTCTCTCAAAAATGTTCTATACCATGTTGTGCACAAACCTGAGAACATATAAGGTGCATTGTCCATGCTAGGGTACAGGAATATTGCCAGGAAATTATCTGCAATTCTCAGTTTCATCCTGCTAGGCAGAGAGTCACCAAACAGCATTATAATTGCACTAGTTGCACAATGTGCAATACAGCTAAACTGTAGTTGCCATATTTCACACTTCTAACTCTGTATTATACCAATTAAAAAATGGCAAGGTCCCTCTCAAACCCTGTGACTGGCCATGCTCATGAGTGTTACTGTATTTTGCATGTCACAATGGGAAGAAGCCAGCCATTATTCTCTGGTATAAGATTTGGTGAATGACCATTGCTTCCAAAGGCATGGGCCTTGCATGGCATCCTTGGCTCCATAGAGACCACCAGGACTGTTTGCTGAGAACTCATATGAGGGTCCCCAGTATAAGGTAGATATCTGGCACTGTCTCTCCTGCAGTGGTTACTGAAGCCATTGTCATTCCCTGAAAAGGTGAACAGTGCATGCACCACAGCAGTGACCTGCTAAGGCACCATCCAGGCTTTCTCTGCTAGTGGGATAAAGGTTTCAGAGTGAGAGCTCCTGAGATGTGTTGGAAGTAGACTTTAAACTTCCATTAAACTTCTTTTTTCAGATGCTAATTCTGCCAGCAAGGGCTGTACTGTATACAACTGTTTTTTGATCCCACAGAGCTGGAGGCCATTGAAGAAAATCACCATTAGTATCAAGGGAGGTTGGCCCACCTTTCCAGCACTTTATACTGTGCCTTCTAAAACTGTTTACTTGTCGGAGTCACAGTCTAAACCTCTTAGGCAGCTTCACTGTGAGGAATATACTAACAACTGTTGCTTATTAAGCTTGTCAGCTGTTTCTGCACTTACACATTAGCCATTTCAGGGCTTATAAGTATATGTGCCTGTAAATTGTTGGAAGGTTAGTAGCTGTAGTGTTGCCATGGTGAAACATGACGGGATTATGGTTTATGATGGGAAGGTTCTAAGCTCTATCCTCCTACAGGTGTTTTCTTTCCATCTACATAACAAACATTACATCATGGTGGTACATCAGATGTTCTGTGAATGAGACTTCTGTGGGGCCCTGTCTGACTGACATTGTGGTAGTTGTATACAGTAGAGAGGATAGCTTTTATTATGCACAGGGAAGCAGATATGGGTACTTACATACACATGACCATATAAAATCTTACTGGACATACATTCACTGTACAATAACAGGCTCTGCATATATTTGGCAGTAGGGTGCCAGTAGCTCAACTGGTAGCACAATTACATTTTCTGCCTCATTAAAGGAAGGCTCTGGGTTTTATTCCTACACCAACTGTTTTCCTTCCATATATGTGAAACACACTATGTTACACCATGGGGGATATCAGTTGCTGTCCTGTGCCTAAGACTTATGTGGCGTCTCCTCTCACTAACTTTGTGACAGCTGCATATGACAAATAGGATAACTTCTTTAGTGCATAGAGGAGCACATATGCTTAACTACATATACATGCAGGCACATCACTGTATGAAACCTGACTTTCAGCATACACGTTCACTGGGTATACAGTTAGCACATTGCGTGCAACTTGCTCAGCTTACAGATGTCAAACAACACAACTTGCAGGTTACTGTCATTGTTATTTTTTTGACAGCAATGCAGTTGTAGGTGAGATAATATATTTTTGTTGTTATGTAATACAATATTTACCCTCTTTGTCACTATCTTTTTTTATTTATTACATTTCTTTTTGCTTGGTTTGTTATTTCTTTTCATTTACATTCCTTTTTTATACAACAATGTCCACAGTGGCACCTGTGCATCTGCTGTGGAGGACCAGTCCTGATGACCACCACCATCTGCCTCATCATTTGAGAAGCCCGCAAGGGTCACCTCCTCACAGGTGCCTCAGACTTCACTTGTCAGGGGCATTATGATTCCCACTGGTGACTGTGCCCCAACTGCTTACTCTTATATAACTAAGCTCCAACTACCAGAGGTAGTAGGGGTGTGATGGACCATTGCCTTGATGCCCACATCGGCTAATTCAAAAGACTCCTTTTATGGCTTGCAGAGTCATGTCCCTGCTCGGCAGTGGCACCACCATCAGAACTAGGATCTGGTTGCAAGGGTGCCCAAAGTGGGGTCTGAACTCCCACTGGATCTGCCCCAGGTAAGATGGTACCACTGGTTATGCCCATTCTATCCCTCATCCCAGCAAATCCTTCACTTTTGTCATTATGTCCTCCCTTCTCTGCTGTCTAATACTCCCCATCACCATTGTCTTCCATCTGTCTGCCTGATGCCTCCTATTCCATTGTGCCTCCCCCTCCCTCTGTGTCAGTCTTAGGGGCACACTAACAAACAAAGACTTGTCTGTGTGCCATATTTGTTCAACCACCTTAACTTTCTTCAACTTTCCTTCCTTCATTCCCCACCTTACCTTCTTGCTATATATAAAAGGTACCTGCCCAAAAAGTTTTACCCTCCCTCCCCCACCATCAGACTGTTCATTCCTTAGCACTTCTCCTTATGTGCTTCCCTCTGCTTGCTTCCCCTTCTTCATACCTATCTTTTACTCCATTTCCACTGTTTAATTTGGTCAAAAATAGATGAAACAACTGTATCGAGGTCTTTAAGTCTGCTTTAGTGCCATTTACATCTTGCCATTTCTATGCCTGCATGGACACACTGAGCCACATTGAAAGGAGTGCATTTGTCAGGTTCACAAATGTTTCTCTCTGCATTTCTTGGCCACTGGTAGAGGGTACTCAAGTGACACCTCAATCCCATATGGAAAAAAATGGGAAAAAGGGGCTGTGGATGGATGGAGTGGATGGTATGTACTCTCGTTGCTACTGTGTCACACTACTGCTCCAGTTTGTTAAACCCTTAAAGAGCCTCAAGTCACTATATGCCTGATATGTAATCGGTGGCCAATCCAGCTTGATTACGATCACCATGTTTCTGAATCGTAAACATAGTTGCATACAATGAAAAAGTTCATGGGCTGAAAGCAGCCTGTATTTATTGTTGGTCCATTCAGCAAATTAACCATTTCTTTTTTGCTGAGTTTAGTTTTACATCTGAATATTTCCAGTGTTTTAAAAGATGTAACATATCTAATAAAGAAAAATATAAAACAAGAGCATGCTTGTTGTCTTCACTAATATCAGGTGTGTGTGGGGGGAAGGGGGGGTGGAGATTCCACGTATGTTTGCTTCTTTGGCAACTTTGATGGTGAACAGTTGGCCATAGGTCATGTTGATGTTTAGCTCACTGAACAAAGATAACTATAAGTTTTTTTACAGAAGATAAAGTCTCTATAGTTATATTTAATGTACACAAAAGGCTGCTGCATCTGTGCACTGAATACTGTTGCTGTTACACGTATGGAGATTTGCTTTGGACATCTTCTCAAAGAGTGAAACAACATAATATAGTTAATGTGGACCTCTTCAGACATGCATTTTTAATGTAAAATAACCTTCTCACACTTCTATACCGTCATGGTCATAGCTTAACCTTCAATTACTATCCAGTATTGCTTAATCAAATATAAGTTACAGCTTATGCACAAACGTTCTACAATATTCCTTTTAACCAGATATCAGATCTGTACCTAAGGAAGAAAAAAGTGCTGTCCTATTATAAATACATGTTTCGATTATCCTACAGTTTTCAAGTCACATTCTGAAAATCTTGTGCTGAACCATAAGGTGGTATATGACTCAGTCAGTGCAGGATGAAATTCCTGAATCCTTAACTAGTTTCCCAATATCAACAGTTTGTAAACTGTTTGCATTCAGCAGCAGGCATGGATCAGCACTGCAGTCTGAAAGTCACGGTACACCAAACAGCTTACATGCTTACAGTGAAGAGAAAGCTGTGGTACACAGTTGATGCAACTGGTTTGTATGGTGATAGCTATCAAATGCACTTAACATCTCAACAGCCACACCTCATCCTGATGTGACTACTACATGTGGCTCCTTCCACCAACAGAATTCTAAGTGGTGGTGAGCTGCACAAACCACATGCATGACTTTCGCAAATAGTCATGAAAGCTCCATTTGAAGCTCACTTTATGAATCTACATTTAATACTATCTCACCTTGAAATTCAACATTCACATAGCAGCTCGGCAAAAGCCAATGACAATTTGATAGGCATTATTTCTGAATGTGGATCCTCAAAAAATGCGCTGAAACTAGAACTTTCTCAGCCAAAACATAAAGTGTTTGCATGTATATATAGCTAAGGCTCTCTGTACCTTGACAAACTGCCTTTGCTTTGAGCGCTTCACACACAATGAGGCTCCTTAAGCTGTTCACAGTGCAGCTGTTCTAGACCACATATTTTTCTGGCATCAGTAGTGTAATTCATATTAATCTATCAGTTGACTGGACGTCTTTCAAAAACCACTGACTGATTATTAAACGTAACTTGTATGAACATCTCCTTGTACTACAGAATTATTTGAGCTTACAGAACTGGCAGGCTCTTGACTTGGAATGCACGTCCAAATCATGAATCTTCATCTCGCTGCTGGAACACAGATAATAACACTAAGTGTAATAAAACAGATACAGAATACTGTTAATGTGCTGCTAACTACATTTCTCATGTTTTCCACAGTGCTACTGTGCACTAGAACTGTTCTATTTAAAATGACAAAATCAAACGTCTAGTAAGGTATGTTGTATAACATTAACTTTGCAAGTGTGTTAGGATAGTGAAACATTCTGCTAAAGCATTTATGATTTGTGCACAGCTGTAAATGTAATGGATGTCAAATAACTCATCAAGTCGCTGGTAAACAAGATAGCAGGAGTGTTGCAAGTCCACATCACAATATATGCCATTGAAATGTCAAGGCTGTGATTTATCACAGTTTGTATTTGTGAGACCTGTGGCCATGATACTAAAATCACAGACATGGTTTCAAGACAGCCTATAAATAAGCAAGAACTGAAGAGGAAGGGGTCTAGTAAGTTAAACATGTTTAATGTAGCATGACACTGTAAGGTATATTTTTAAGTTTAGTACTGCAGCAGTCACATGATACTGAAAATCCAGACTAAACGTGGCTGAAACGTGTACTAAAGGAGTCATTTTGGATCACTGCCCTAATTGTAACCTACTTGTCACAAACTTTACACGCATTTTTATATACTCCGTAGGTGAATCTGTCTCCATACAATCATACAATACGTTATAGTCTGCTTTATTGTATATTCCCTTGCACACTACTTATCATCACTATTAATGCTATGTATGCTACGTAAGGATGGCAATGTTGGGAGGAAATGTTGCATTCTTACTTGTCTATGCAATAAAGGAAATGCTAACAGTGTCTCTGTGTCTAGTTATTTGTACTTGTACTATGGTAGAGTCAGAACTGATACATGAACAATTGCCCCAAGACTACAGAACTGGCAGGCAAGATAAATAGAAAAAATAAATAGATATTTATTTAAAATTAATTTGTAAAGTTAAATGCTTTCATCCTTTAAAGTTAAGGACTTCTTCAGAAATAAGTAAAACATTAATTACACATTTTTATACCTTAAAAAGTCGCATCATAATTAATTAATTAGCTGTGATTGGTTTTAAAGTCACAGTCATACAATTAGAAAAGCATTTAAACCAGTCAAATAATATATAAAATATGACAGTATATAAACATAGAAATTCAATAAATAAACCTCCTTATAAAAACAGTCTTTATAAATTTAAAGCACATAATTAAAGGAGACCTGAAAAGGATATGCTGACATTATGACCTGGTGGATCCAAGGCATTTAACTATAATTACCATACTAATTGTCTAAATTCTATAAGCATTTCCCATGGACCACCTCTTGGGTTTCTTTCAACTCTCTCTTTTTGTTTGTGTCTTTTGGCTTTTCCTGGTTAGGGGTCGCCTCAGCGGAACTCCGTAGAGTTTTACGTGCTGGCTTGCAGGGCCTAACGCACAACCTTCAATGAAGGAACGCCCGTTCACGCATGTCGCCACACAGAAGACGCTCTAACTGAGAATCGAATGGGCAACGTCTAACTGTGAGACGACAATGCTGCCACAGCACCACCACCGCTCTCTAATGCTGAAAAAAGAAACTTTTTACATTCTACACATTCCAAACTATGTCTAAATTGGGCGTTATTCATATTGTCTTTACTAATTTCATTCATGTGTTTACAATGGGTTCTTTCTGTCTTTCCTATATAAAAGGCATCACAGGAGTCCTTAACTTTAACGGACAAAAGAGCTTAACTTTACAAATTAATTTTAAATAAATATCTATTTATTTTATCTATTTATCTTGCCTGCCTGATCTGTGATTCTGGGGCAATGTTCAAGTATCAGTTCTGTGTGTACTTTGGCCTCATACCTTGATAGTTGTCAATGGCAGATTAAACAAGGCACCAGTATGTAGTGATAATAAAACTATGAGTCCAGGTTTGGGTTCCACTAGGTTTTTACATGCTGCTGTTTATGTTCTAGGGTAATATGTTATCCACTCTAGCAGTGCTTTCTGTTATAAGAACCTATTCACTGTGGTATAAATCTATAGTGTATGGCATATTACAAATCCTTTCCTGAATAAATGTGGCAACTAGCTGCTTTTGCAGTACAAATGTCAAGTTCCCTGGCTTTAACACATTGTGATATTAAGTGACATAATACATTTGTTACCACATCATGATGCTGTGGATGGCAGTGTTCAACCAGTTAATGGCACCCTTTGTAGACTCATCTTAATTTATACTGGCTCCACACAGCATGTCTTCTTATTATAATACTCCTCTCCATTCACAACTACTCTATACTGGTCAGTGCAAGGCCACCCCCATTCTATATTGCCTTTTATTGTGTTCTCTCAGCTCATACTGCTTGCTCATTGTGAAGTCTCATACCATACTGACCCTTCATATGCACACTCTGTTTATACTGTTACCTTAAGGGCTATCCTTATTTCACACTGCCTCTCACATGATTGTGCACTTACTGCCTTGACGCCTCCCTTAGTTCCAGAATGTTACTGTGTACTGCATTCTTAATCCACACTGCCTCTTATAGTGAGGTCTTGTTACACAGCACGGTCTCATAGTGCACTTGTACTGCATGCCTTTCAGGCAGACACATAGTTTATTGCTCCCCTGCAGTTCATATTCATTACTATCTGCCCGAGGGCATTTACAAGCCTAGCCCTATTTTTTTGTGGCTTACGCCCTTTAGTTTAGGGAACTATACTATTATTTTTTTGCTGCCTCTGTTGAGCAGTGACACTGAGGAGTAATCCCACTCCTGTATATCTCTCCCATCCATTGGTCAAGATTTCTTGAACAAGGCTAGGTGTGTGCTCTGCCTCACACATATACCGGGATTTTTTTCCACAGCATAGAGTCTTTGGTGATGGATGAATCCTCCTCCAGCACTCCTAATTATATCTCGGTCGAGGTTTAATTACACACATTACCTGGTGTCCCATATACATGCTGCCTCATCTGTGAGTACATTCTCCCAGTGCCCACATGCATTCTACAAGTCTTGCTCACTGTCAGCACACACTGAGAACTACTCCTTTTTATTGCTTTCTCCTTTAATGTTGACTTTTTACAGTATGTTCTGAGTCTGAATGAATTTTCTGGGTCTATATCACTTCGTTGAATCACTAATGAGCAAACACCAAGGGTCAGCTCCCAGTGTTCTCTCCTGTCTATCTGATGAAGCTGGGCATCTTGGGGCAATGTAGAAATTGCCTCATGTACACAGACAACCCTCTCCTCCTACCACCCAACACTACAACCTGTGAGAGATTTACTTATCTAGCCAAACTGGAGGTAAAGCTCTTTCAAATCAAGACTAAACTTGACAGTCAAGAGGAGAAGGTAAACACTTGCACCACACCACACTAATCACATAGTCTCACTAAATCTACACCACCAAAATCCATACATATAAATACAAAAACATTCGTGAAGGCTCTCAATAATAATCTGCTCAGGCAACAGAGACCTCCAAAGCAGAAATGCAAGCAACCTCCACCCCCCCAACACAACCCAAATGACACATAGCCCGCAGACTCAGTGTGCCACTCAACCACAGCCAATAAGGCAAAACAACATACCCAACACACTAGTCATAGGCGACTCTATAGTCAGGCACACTGATGTCCCACTCACCAGGCTAAACAAGGAGAAGGTTACTGTCAGCTGCCTGTCGGGTGCCAGGATCCGCCACATAACCCACGCACTCAGGTCACTCCACAACAAGTACAAATATGACTCTGTCATTGTCCATGTTGGTGTGAACGACCTAAGACGTACCTCCCTGGACTACATGAAAAGGGACATGGAAGAGCTCTCTGATCTTGTAGCCCAGGCAGATATGACCCTAGCCCTGAGTAGCATTCTGCCATCACTCAGAATGATGCCGCAGTACAAGGACAAAATGATTGACTTCAACAATTGGCTAAGCTTCTGGTGCCATTCTAAAGGGATCCAGTATCTGTCTGCCTGGGATGACATGGTCGACAGACCACAATGCTTTGCCAGAGATGGCCTGCACCTGTCACCCTTGGGATTCTGGATACTGGCTAAGGTTCTTGCCGCCCCTATAGTGCCTTTTTTAGGCAAGGTTCAAATGACAAATTCACCACCGTAACAGGAACAGGCAAGCAAAAACTGAGGGTGATGCTACTCAATGCCAGAAGTCTAAATCTCAAAATGCACTCACTCGAGGCACTCCTTAAAATGGAGAACATCAATATCTGTGCAGTGACTGAGACCTGGTTCAAGGCTCCAGAGAGCACCCCTGCACTACCAGGCTATAACTCATACCACACTTTTCGGCCATGTAACCTGGACCGGAACACCAAAGGCGGAGGTGTATCCATATTCATTAAGGATATCCACACCTCCAGGCTAGTTGCTCAGCATAATGCAGCCAAGGTTATCCAAGTGCAACTAACTCTGGGCAAAACTGCAATCCAAATTGTAGCTTGCTACAGATCACCTACCATGCCCCAGGATTCTCACTCCTCTTTTCCTGATGTACTGGAAAATATTAGGGTTCAACCAAACATCCTAATAATGGGTGATTTCAACTACCCCACCATTAACTGGGAAAACTACTCATGTACCAACTCCTTCGCTCAACGCTTTCTGGAATTCATAAACTTCAATGCCCTGGATCAACTTATCCACACCCCCACCAGGGGCAACAATATCCTAGATCTAGTCATTACCAATATGAGTGACCGGTGTTCCACGCCTGAAGTCAATGCCTCATTGGTCTAATCTGACCATAAGCGAATTACCCTAGATATCCACATCCTGCCTCCACCCCCCCATTAAGGAAACCATAATAAAAAATTTCTCCAAAGCCAACTTCATGCTTCTTAAGACAGAAGTGGTGAATTTTGTGACACCCATGCAGATGGACAATACAGTTACGACTACTGAATCCTACACAATTGCACTTTATAAGCACTTACATGAGTGCATGGATCGTGCTATCCCAAACAGAACCAAGACGCTATCCTCCAAAAAAAGGAAGCCAATATGGTGGTCCCCTGCCATAAACAAACTGTACAATAGAAGGAAGAAACTCTTGCAAAAAAACAGTAAAATCACACGAGTGGAGGAGCTCCCTGGTCAGCCTCAGTAAGAAGCTGCGATCCCTGATAAAATCCTCCAAAGCTAGTTACAAAAACAAAATCGCCACTGATTCTAAAGACAACCACAAAGCATTCTATAGCTATGTCAAGAATCTGAATGGCAACACTCAGATCTGCTCTGAGTTACAGCACAATGGCACTAAATATACAGACCCAACTGATATTGCCAACATCCTGGCAGATAGGTTCAGTGCTAACTTTACCCCCCTCTCACCACCTAAAGAGCCCATCTCTATACCAGAAGAATGCAAAGTTCCTGTAATCACGGCTGCACAGGTAAAAACCACACTCTCCAAAGCCAAGAACACAGCATCCATGGGACCAGACAACATCCCAGGCTGCATTCTACATGAACTACAGAACGAACTGGCACCCCACCTAAGTACCATGTTCAGTCATAGCCTCACCTCAGGCTTTGTGCCTGCTGAATGGCGCACAGCAACGGTTATCCCACTCCACAAAGGGGGAGCCACCACGGACCCTGGGTACTACCACCTCATTAGCCTGACGAGCCTGGTCTGCAATGCCATGGAACGTATTATCATGGAACTTATAAACAAAGACATTGGTAATCTCCGAACTTTGGATCCCACCCAGTTCGGGTTTGCAAAAGATAGATCATGTCTCCTAAACCTGATAGACTTTTTTGAAGCAGTGACCAAAGCCGTAGACAAGGATAAGATGGTTCACACAGCCTATCTCGATCTTGCCAAGGCTTTTGACACTATCCCCCACTCTGGAATTATAGATAAACTCACTAAACTAGGTATAAATCTCTATGTCACAAGATGGGTTGCCAACTGGCTCACTGACAGAACCCACACTGTGAAAGTAGCAGACTCCAAATCTGACTTCAGATCAGTGACAAGTGGAGTACCACAGGGTTCAGTCCTGGGTCCTCTCCTGTTTAGTATCTACTTCTCTGAAGTACAGGCTAACACAGAAGGTCTTTGGCTAATGAAGTTCGCAGATGACTGCAAACTAGGAGCCTTAATCGAAACTCCTAACGATGTGGACATCCTACAAAAGGGCCTCACTGAGACAGATGCCTGGTGTCAAAGCCATGGCCTCAAGCTCAATGCCAAAAAGTGCATTGTCATCCCCTTTGGTAAAAACACTGTACCCATGAACTACAACATAGGCGGTAGTATACTTAACACCGAAAGTATGATAAGAGACCTTGGGACACAGGTGGACAGTAGTCTCTCCTTTGATAATCACATTGCCACAGTAGTCAGGAAATCCTTCTATGTGGCACACCTCATCACAAAAGGTTTCTCATCCAGAAAAAAAGAGGTCATTGTTCCCCTCTACTCATCACTCATTAGACTCATTATAGAGTACAACGTCCCTTTTGGTATGTACCTCACAAGACATCTCCAACAACTGGAAAGGCCGCAGAAATACCTCACAAAGAGGATTACCGGCCTCAAACAGATGCCCTATGCTGACTGTCTCAAAAAACTCCAGCTTTACTCCGTCACATATCGCCTACTCAGAGGTGATCTCTGGGGATCACCTCTGTGGCTCTGCTCGACAGGGGCACAGGAAAATAATTTTCTTGGGTGGCAAAAGCCAGGGTACCTTTTTGGCTGGGCTTGTATAAGCCCCTAGGCCGATAGCCTAGTACCTACCTATGAATCTATGAACCTATGAACCTATTCGTTGAACCTTTTTTCATCAAAGCCATTAATCATCGAATGGAAAATTTTTCCTAGTGTAATCCAATAGTCAGCTATTATCTGGAATTTGCCATTTTCCCCACTCTGGTGCAGTCTTGGAGTTGATATATTTAGTTAGGGGAGTGTGGGGGTAGGTTTTAAATTTTATGATTTTTTTCACGGTCACTTGGTTGGCCTACCATTGGTTTGCCCTAGTTAAAATTTTGATTAAAACAGCATTCAGTGATAAGTGGCTTTGATAAAAAAAGGTTCAACGAATAGGTGTTTGCTCATTAGTGATTCGACGAAGTGATATAGACCCGCATTTTCTCTCTCACTTATTTCATAATGCCTCCTTAGCATATTCAAAAAAAATTAAACAGACCAATCCTAGCTTTGTGTCACTGTATGCTAGTCCTTCCAGTACAGTTTCACACTCCTTACATTTGCACAATAAAATGTTTTTCATCACACACTGCCTATTATGGGACTCTCACATCATACTACTACCTCAGCATTTCACTCTACTGATTGATAATCTTTTTCTTCACTGTTTCTTCACAGATGATACTTAAGTAACACAGTACAGAATCTCATTCCATTCTTCCCCATTGGGTACTCTTTTTTGAGATTCCTTGATACAATACTTTGCAATTTCATTCTCTGCTGTTCTTTCAATAATATCTCTTCTTCCTTACTTCTCCATTCAGTCACTCCCATTTATTTATTTGTCTTTCTTATCTGTGATATCAGTGTTAACACAGGAACCTAAAATTGTGTTTGTTCAGGAGGAACCATGCAAGTAATTACCTATATATATATATATATATATATATATATATATATATATATATATATATATATATATATATATATATATATATATATATATGGTTTACTATCACATGTTCGACATAACATTGTTCGAATGTTCAGATGTCCGAACCAAATGTTCGGAAATCTGAACACTGAACAGTGTTAATATCGAATCAAACATTTCAGTGCAGTCAAATGTCGAAAATGTTGACTACACTGTAATGCTCCTACCTACACAACATACTACAACAGGTTTTTGTAGGGGGGAAGCCCCCCTGCACCCCCCCTATTTATATATACAGACTCCGAGATCGCACTACAGTGAGGGTACATTTCCCCATCCCCACTATAGTGCAATCTGCCTCGCAATGTTGGAGCTGACAACAGCAACCATTCACTCATGTCAGCTTCGGCATTGTGGTGATCGCCCTACTGGTTCCGCCAAGTGGTTTTCGCACATAGTTCGTTCGTCTAAAAGACAAACGAACATGTGATAGTAAACCTATATATATATATATATATATATATATATATATATATATATATATATATATATATATATATATATATATATATATATATATATATATATATATATACACCTTGTAATCAAGGTAATTAACTTTTTTTTATGAATTTATTAACCAGGTAAGCCCACTGGACAAAAGTGCCCATTTTCATGGCCAATCTGGTAGCAATGTCTGGCCAAGCGACTTGCTCAGAAATCTCACAATAGGCTATTAGATGTGAAAAGAATCACACCCTATATCCTTGGCTAAAGGCAGCTGCTCATTGACCACCATAAATTATATAAAATTTATAAAATGCTAAAAAGCATGTTCAAATAAATCAGAATCTTGTACACCTTTAACATTGTAAGATACTTACTTCAAAACATAGACAAAAGACATTGCATTTGTATTTTGTATTTGATCTTTAAGTATACAGAATTATGCTTGATAAATTGTTCTGTATGCTTGATTTGCAACCATTTATCCAAATTCTAAAATAATGTCTGATTATGCATCCATCAAAGTATCCACCTGTTAAGTCAGTTTTGCTACAATTTGTTTGTTTGTTTATCTAAGCAAGAGTGGTCCTTTTTAGGTGTGATTTGGGAACACTGCCCAGTTAAATTACTGTCAGTCAAACACTATAGAAATGAAGGCAGATACACCCAAACCAACATGTACAGGATGACGCTCATTAGTAAGTCATAGCGTAAAGCTGATGAGCTATACTGCCATTAGCATTAAGGTTAAGGTCTGCATCATTTATTATTCATTCCTTTTTGATAATCATTTTATTCTTTTTAGGGTCGCTCATGATTAAGAGCCTATATTGGCACTCAGTAGGCTTAAAAGTGCAAAATCACTCCTGAAAACACACACACACACACACACACACACACACACACACACACACACACACACACACACACACACACACACACACACACACACAGACACACGAGGGCAATTTATAGCCATCTTAGTTCACCTACCTACATATCTTTGGAAAGTCAGAAAACACAAAGATTGCACTAAAACACTCAGAGATAACATGAAGACTCCACACAGAAAGTACCCAACATGGGAACTGAACAATTGAGCTAAGAAATGTAAGGTAGCGACAGTAACCGCTACACTACTCTGCCAGTAATGGCTGGACCCAATTCTCAAAAAAATTATGTTCAAGCAAATTCCAGAATGAAAAAATAACCCTAGTGATTAATAATTTGTTTTCCTGACTATAATGTACAGTGTGAGAAAGTAATGATGGAGTCCAGTGATGCTCTTTGACAGGTGAACAGTAATATAAGTGTGACAGATGTGATGCATCGAGACGTATCATAATTCTTGTGTTTCAGAATTTTAAGTTTTCTGCTAGCTTTTTATTTTGATGGCTTTCAGTTTTAAGTCATGACTGTAAAACATTTAAGGTTCCACTGCAATAAAATGAGAAGTTGCAGACTGAGGAACATTTTGTTGACTCTAATAGATCACACGAAATGACCATTGCAAAAAACTTAAGTAATACCTCCCCAAAAACATTTTTGCAGGAGGGCAACATCCTACTTAATTAAATATACTAACTCCATGGTTGCACAACACAGGGTAGGAGAGGAACTCTTTTTAACAGCTATCAGTATACTTGAACAAAACATTTTTCCTGCTACACCAAACAAACAAAAGTAAAATCACAAAATGTAAAATATGACACAGATGGTCCATATCCACAAAGACAACCTAACTAAACTACAAAACTGAAAATCACATCTAAACTCATAATACATTAAATGAAAAACTGCCCAGTCAACACAACACAAGTAAACCAGAAAAGGTTCTGCTCCAGCCAGAAATATCTAGAAAACATACAGAACACAAACTCCATACAAAGTATATCTTATAACGCCACACAACAAACACTAAACTACTTTAACTTCTTCCAAAAATGTCATGACCCACTGACTTAAAAAAAAAGCTTCATGATGCAAACTCACTCATGTTTAGAATAACTAATATTTAATAAGAATTTACTCAGCCATGAAATGACAAAAGATTATTTTACTAACTTTATTAATTCAAAGGTAGTATGAATGTATTACTTAGTCTCTGGCATAATTGTAGTCCCCACTGTCTCATGATCTTTCCTCATTTACAAACTAATTTCTTGAAATTGTCATTGTAACTTAGAAAGATTCAAGGATTCAAACTCAGCTGCATTCTAAAACTATCTGTAGATTTGCACACAAGAGGTAAAACAATATTTTCCATCAGCATGCCCTAAAACTCATGCTGTATCTGATCTCAGTAATTACATATATGAAATAGACAATATATGTGGAGCATTACAGCTCCAGGATCTCTTACTGAGGACATGGTGACAGCCTGATTTATTAAAATTATAGGGTTTAGAGAGGGTTATGTAACCTTTTCTGCAGATATTGAAAATAATCCACTGTAAGTGGGTTTACTAAAGTTTTTTTATATTTGTGGATTAAATTATTGAAGTTTTTATATTTGTGGATTATATGATCCCTTCTATTTTCTCCTTGATTATGGTTAAATTTAAGTTATTCAGCAAATAAGGTATATTTCTCCACTGTAAGTTCCAAATAGGTGGAGACATCTGATTTATACAGCACCTTGTTTATAGCAGGAAGCACAAAGCATAAAAGATATGAATGAATTACACCTTTCTTCTCCAAGCAAATCCACCAAGGGAATGGGGGTGTTAGACAAGAAGAATGGCAATATGATATACCCCAAGGGAAAAAGGAGGACTCAGACAATAATCATGACGATATTAAATGGATTGTAGAAAGTAGGGCCCCCTAATCGATAAATATAACAATATTATATAAACCTTGGGAAGTGAAGATAATATTATGCATATTAAAGGAATGGAAATCCCTACAACAACCATGACAGAATTAGCTAAAGCAATGGGAAGAACCACATTAGGCATTAAGTATGACAATATAATATACATCAATGAAAGGGGAGACCACTGATAAAAATCATGGTAATATTATATACTATATGAAGTGGGGTCCTAATAATATAACATGACAGAATTATATATAACAGCACTAAGGGGGTCAGTAGACAAGGAACATGATGTTATTACATGTGCTAATGAAAGAGGGATCATAGACAATAAGTTGTACTCTACTTGTCAAATGGAAAGAGGTGGAGCCACAGACAGAGAGCATTATATTACAAGACATTGGTGGTGAAAGAAGACCCTAAAATTAAGTGCTGTTATGTGATATAGTGGGAGGGGGCTCTACTTCATGTGTGACATTATGTGTACTAATGAGTGAGGTCATGGAGAGGAGGCTACCTCTGTATTACCAAGGAAAACTAGTGATATTTCAGCCAGCACAATGTGATGAGGCCCACAGAAGAGCTCAGTTTCATAACATAGGCTGTGCTATGTAATATTTTTCTTTATGACTCCTACTGTCTGTCATTTTAGTCTGTTTCTTTACACATTTATTGATTTAATTTTTAGCACTCTGCTGAGATTTCCAAATATAAGTTAATGTTTTTTGCATACTACATTTGAATGGCAGCCTAGGTATGCTGGGTTTTTGCACTGGGCATGCTGCTTGCCAGGAGAGCTTCTGGCCCTCTCTAGCTCTGAACTGCATAAAGTAAGAACAAAAAATGGATGGCTGGGTTGTTGGAATTTCTGTTATTAGCTATTTAATTATAATCAACATCAACAATTATAATTAATATCATCTATTACTTTGTTAGATTCCCCTAATCCTCACTAAAAAGCTGCTATCTTAACAACCCCACATGTCCTTTCTCCCTTAATACTAGGCCCCCCCATAATGTTCTCCTTATTTGTCCCCCTATCCAAAGCTATAACCAGTCATAATGACCAATCCATCTACTATTTCTCCCTAACTCATTGCCTGGTGAAAAAAATATAGTGAGTGGGTACTAGTGTATATCTCAGTTGTTAATGCAATCTACTTAAAGTGAATTAAGTATAACTTCTTTTTTCTATAAAATGTCTTTACCTTCACCTCTATGTTAAATAGAAGGTGCTACAGTATTTGTAAAACAAATTGCTATGAAGTAATACTTGTTGTCTATATTATATATAGTTTAAAGTATTTCTTTCTAAAATTGTATAACTATTTATCTTCTGTATGTTATTTTACACATTGTGGAGCTTTTCTCCCCAGGCCTTCACTGGAAATGGGTTTCTGACCCAGTGGACTTTCCCGGTCAACAAATGTCAATAAATAAATAATAAATAAATCATTATTTTATTTATTTATTTATTTTTTGCTGTTGCTGAGGATAATACTTGTGTTTAGTTTAAATAATTATTTGACATCCCCTGCAAAAATTTGATCCATCCACCTACAGCAAAGTAGATGAATTAAACTCACTGAACAATACCATGACAGAACATTCAATTCCCCTTTACTTAGATATACTAACTCCGTGATTCCACAACTGTAAGGAAAAGAGAAACACCCTACAAAGGTAAAGAAACTGCTTGTATTACTACAATCTCACACTGCAACATACTAATGTATAAACTTTTGGGGTCTGGTCAGTTCAGAAATTTGGATTAGGAAGGATTCATTCAATGATATTGTTTGTTGATTGATAAGATGTTCCATTTATTTGTTTAGTTACACAGAAAACTGGAAGTATAAGGAATTGAAAAGTAACCCTTCTACTGTTTATATCCAAAAAATATCTTCGTGGGAAAGCAGGGAATTTTTAAAATTCCTTTGTGGTCAGTTTTAATGCATCATATACTGTCGATGGGCAAGACTTGTAATTCATATAGTCCAGGATGGTCAAAATGAGCTTTAAGTTTTACTGTACTTAACAGATATTAACCATACATCATGTTTCTTTGGTAAACTTTAGGATACTTCTTTAATTTTATTCATGAAATATGGATCAAGATACAGTCAAAGAGACTTAAAAAATTAAACACTGGCTTCTGTCACATGGGTTCATTATTTTCTGCCATGCCATTTGTTTGTCTGCCAAGTGAAATAATTAGTTTATATGTTTGGAAACATGACTACGACTGTCTAGGCAAGAATAGTTGTTTTTTCACACAAAAGCAAATATAATTTCTTAAATAATTTCAAAAATGTTTGCAGGTTGACAGGAAATATGGCTGTGGCACAAAACCATATATTTTAACTATAAAAATAATTTGAAGTGTTTCTCTAGAAGGTTTAATAGTATTTTTCTCCTTTAAATTTTTAGTTTTCTTGTCAGTTACACAAAGTTTACTGAAAAAAAGGCCTTTTAGATTGACTCAGAATACCTGTCCCACTTCACCTACCTCTACATGAAGGTTCAACTAGATAAAAAAAAAATAGTAGAACCTTCAACTTGACAAACATTTTTTTAATTAAATTTACAAGCCCCTTGCACCTTCATGTAGGGGACTTCACCCTGACATCCTCTTACTTAAATATACTAACACCATGGTTGTACAACTATAGAAAAAACCAACCACTCACAGAATCCATTACTGGCACACATGCAGAATTCCCACTGCTAACTTCCTATGACAAACTCATTTCAGTGAATTCAAAATGACCAACTCTAAATCAGCTGAAACCTCATCATCTTTAACTTATCCACTAGCAGGGCAGTCACTTGCACTTTATGTTCTAATTTAAAGGCAGTCTGAGAACAGTGCAACACAGAGATTTTTGTTCTCACTGTCACTGCTTTTATTTTTCCCCTTACTTTATTCTGGAGATTTTTGGATGACTTGGAAAATATTTTAAAAGCCACTACTGAACAGTTGTCCAGTAAATAAATAAAAAAAATATTTAAAATGGTTATCCTATATCTGTAACTGAGTGCAGTTAGCTCTGAGTGACTATTGATAAATGTACTTCTTAGTTGAGATGCAAAATATCTTAAAATATTTACAGCACACATAAAAACACAACTGAAGCATTGCTGTGGAAAACATTTTACCTTTGTGTCCATCATCATCACCACTGTCACCATCAACCCCCATTCCTCTCATTTTCTGCATGGGGTTAGGGTGTTGTGTCAACTGTCGCCATCTGTGTATATTCAATGCCACTCTTCTACATGCTTCAATACTCATGCCTGCCTGTCACAGATCTCCTCTCACACAATACATTAACTGCATTGCTGGATGCCCCTGTTCTTGACTTCTTCCCAAATCTTCACCAGATCATCTGTTACTTTCCAGCACATGCCCTCAAAACACTATAATCTCTTCTCTTTCACCTTCTCGGCAACTGGAGTTTCTTTGGCTTTTGCTTTTATGTCCTCACTTCTTCATCTGTTCCATAGAGTTCATCCTTCCACCCATCTCAGGGACTTCATTTCTATCACCTCTAGTCTCTTCAACTGCTCTGTCTTCACTGTCCCAGCATATGTTTTGTACACCTTATTCTTCTTTTTTTGGCATTCTTTTGTCATAGTCTATCCCTGACACTCTGTGTCAGTTTGTTGTAGCACCTCTGATTCTAGCTTTGACATCCTCATTAAGACTCCCCTTCTCCTTAACCACCCCCTCCAGATACCTGAAGCTGTTAACCTGTTCCACTATTTTGATTTCTATCTCATTTCTCAACTTCTTCTGATTCCCACTATTTGTTGCCATTACAACTATCTTATCTGTACTCAGTTTCATCCCATGTGCCTTCAGTTTTGCATTCCAATCCCCTATCCTTTGAAGTTTTTGCTCAGAGTCTGCCTGTAATACCATAACATCTGCATACAGCAAATCTGTTGATCTGTCCTTTCTGACCTGTTTGCTGATGTTGTCCATCACAAGTATGAACAGCAGTGGGCTCAAAGCTGAACCCTGATGCATACCCCACTGGAAGTCCCTCTGTGACACCGAACACTGTTTATACTTGAGTCATTGTGTCCTTCTATATAGCCTTCACTAACTGCACTAATACTATTTCTGGGACTTCAAACCACTGTAGAACTGACCAAATCAGGTTTCTTGGAGCCTTGTCATATGCTTTCTCCAAGACTAGAAATGCCTGCTGTACTCCTTCTCTACCTCTAGCTTGTTCTCACATACCTACCGCACTGAAAACATGCTGCATCCTGATCTGAATCTGAACTGCTCATCTCCAATTTTACTTTCAACAACTCTGTGTATTCTTCTATCATTCACCCCCTCAAGAACTTTCATGCAGTGTGACAGCAGTTTGATATCTCTGTACTGCCCATAGCTGTGAATGTTCCCTTTGTTCTTGTACACTGACACTAGTACACTTGTTCTCCAATTATCTTGGAAACACCTTTCCCTCCACACTGCTATCAGTACCCTCAGGAGCCATTTCTCCCCTATCTCACCCAGCATCTTTATCATATCTGCTGTGACCTCATCTGATCCTGCTGCTTTCCCTGACTTCATCTTCCTTAGTGCTGTTCATAGGTTCATAGGTAGGTACTAGGCTATCGGCCCAAGGGCCTACGTAAGCCTAGCCAGAAAGGTTCCATAGCTTACACCGCCCAAGAAAGTTATTTTCTTGTGCCACTGTCGAGCAGAGACACAGAAGTGATCCCCGGGGTGAATTTCCTATTTCACATCCAATCATCAAGATTTTTCTTGAAGAGTGCTAATGAAGAACTTTGCTTGACATAGATAGGTAGTCTGTTCCAGAGTATAGGAAGTCTCTGGGACAGGAATCTATCCCTCCAGCATGTTCTGCTTATTGTGGTGACAAGGTTTAGGTTCCCAGAGCGTGTAGCAAAGAGGGATTGGGATTTCTTTAAGTCGAGCATGTCCAACAGCTCTGGGTTTGACATAGCTTTGTATGTTAGGCAGAGATCACCTCTGAGTAGGTGATATGCGACAGAGTAAAGCTGGAGTTTTTTGAGACGGTCTGCGTAGGGCATCTGTTTGAGGCCAGTAATCCTCTTTGTGAGGTATTTCTGCAGCCTTTCCAGTTGTTGGAAATGTCTTGTGAGGTACATACCAAAAGGGGCGTTGTACTCTATAATGGGTCTAATGAGTGATGAGTAGAGGGGAACAATGACCTCTTTTTTCCTGGATGAGAAACCTTTTGTGATGAGGTGTGCCACGTAGAAGGATTTCCTGACTATTGTGGCAACGTGATTATCAAAGGAGAGACTACTGTCCACCTGTGTCCCAAGGTCTCTTATCACACTTTCAGTGTTAAGTAGACTACCACCTGTGTGGTAGCTCATGGGTACAGAGTTTTTACCAAAGGGGATGACAATTCACTTTTTGGCATTGAGCTTGAGGCCATGGCTTTGACACCAGGCATCTGTCTCAGTGAGGCCCTTTTGTAGGATGTCCACATCGTTAGGAGTTTCAATTATGGCTCCTAGTTTGCAGTCATCCATGAACTTCATTAACCAAAGACCTTCTGTGTTAGCCTGTAGTTCAGAAAAGTAGATATCAAATAGGGGAGGACCCAAGACTGAACCCTGTGGTACTCCACTTGTCACTAGTCTGAAGTCAAATTTGGAGTCTGCTACTTTTACAGTGTGGGTTCTGTCAGTTGGCAACCCATCTTGTGACATAGGGATTTATACCAAGTTTAGTGAGTTTATCTATAATTCCAGAGTGGAGGATGGTGTCAAAAGCCTTGGCAAGATCTAGATAGGCTGTGTGAACCACCTTACCCTCATCTACGGCTTTGGTGACTGCTTCAAAGAAGTCAATCAGGTTTAGGAGATATGATCTGCCTTTTACAAATCCGAACTGGGTGGGGTCCAGAGTTTGCAGATTACCAATGTCTTTGTTTATAAGTTCCATGATGATACTTTCCATGGCCTTGCAGACCAGGCTCATTAGGCTAATGGAGTGGTAGTTCCCAGGGTCCGTGGTGGCTCCCCCTTTGTGGAGTGGGATAACAGTCGCTGTGCACCATTTAGTGAGCACAAAGCCTGAGGTGAGGCTATGATTGAACATGGTGCTTAGATGGGGTGCCAGTTCATTCTGTAGTTCACATAGAACGCAGCCTGGGATGTTGTCAGGTCCCATGGATGCTGTGTTCTTTTCTTTGGAGAGTCTGGTTTTTACCTGTGCAGCTGTGATTACAGGAACTTTGCATTCTTCCGGTATAGAGATGGGCCCTTTATGGGATGGGGGGGGGGGTAAAGTTGGCACTGAACCTATCTGCCAGGATGTTGGCAATATCAGTTGGTTCTGTATATTTAGTGCCATTGTGCTGTAACTCAGAGCAGATCTGAGTATTGCCATTGAGATTCTTGACATAGCTATAGCATGCTTTGTGGTTGTCTTTAGAATCAGTGGCGATTTTGTATATATAACTAGGTTTGGAGGATTTTATGAGGGATCTCAGCTTTTTACTGAGGCTGACCAGGGAGTTCTTCCAGTCATGGGATTTTATTCTTTTTTGCAACAGTTTTTTTCTTCTGTTGTAGAGATTGTTTATGGCAGGTGACCACCAAATTGGTTTCCTTTTTTTGGAGTATAGCATCTTGGTTCTGTTAGGGATAGCATGATCCGTGCACTCATGTAAGTGCTTATAAAGTGCATTTGTGTAAGATTCAGCAGTCGTACCTCTATTGTCCGTCTGCAGGGGTGTCGTGAAGTTTGCCACTTCTGTCTTAAGAAGTGTGAAGTTGGCTTTGGATAAATTTTTTACGGTGGTTTCCCTAATGGGGTGTGGGGCGGGATGTGGATGTCTAGGCTGATTAGCTTGTGGTCAGATCTGACCAACAAAGAATTGACCTCTGGTGTGGAACACCAGTCGCCCCTGTTGGTAATGACCAGGTCTAGGATATTGCTGTCCCTGGTGGAGGTGTGGATAAATTTATCCAAGGCGTTGGAATTTATGAATTCCAGAAAATGTTGAGCAAAAGAGTTGATACATGAGTAGTTTTCCCAGTTAATGGTGGGGTAGTTGAAATCACCCATTATTAGGGTGTTGGGTTGTACCCTAATATTTTCCAGTGTATCAAGAAATGAGGAGTGGGAATCCTGGGGAATGGTGAGGGATCTGTAGCAAGTTACAATTTGGATTATGGTCTTGCCCAGAGTTAGTTGCACTTGGATAATCTCGGATGCATTATGCTGAGTAACTAGCCTGTAAGTGTGGATATCCTTAATGAATATGGACACACCTCCACCTTTAGTGTTTCAGTCCAGGTTAGGTGGCCAAAAGGTGTGGCATGAATTATAGCCTGGTAATGCAGGGGTGCTCTCTGGAGCCTTGAACCAGGTCTCTGTCACTGAACATATGTCGATGTTCTCCATTTTAAGGAGTTCCTCGAGCGAATGCATTTTGAGGTTTAGACTTCTAGCATTGAGTAGCATTACCCTCAGATTTTGCTTGCTTGTACCTGCTACGGTGGTGAATTTGTCATTTGAACCTTGCCTAAAAAAGGCACTATAGGGGTGGCAAGAGCCTTTTCAAGTATCCAGAATCCCAAGGGCGACAGGTGCAGGCCATCTCTGGCAAAGCACTGCGGTCTATCGATCATGTCATCCCAGACAGAAGTCTAGAATGGCCTCCCTTTCTTTATTCCTGTTGACCCACCCATGTAGACCCTGGCAGTCCTCATATCCTGTTCTGTTTATCCCACAGACCAGCTATTATCAACACAAATTCATGTTGTCCTTCTTTATCAAGTAAGTCCTGCAACTGCTGTCTGAATGCACTCTTTTCCTCACTATCATAACCCTGCCATGCGGCATAAATACTGTCCTATGATTATGCTAATTCTAATGATATCCCTTGCTGTCTTCTGAAACCTCTCTCTTACCACAATTCCTACACCATTTCTAGCTTGTTCTCCACCCCTGAGTAGTAGACTCTGGATACCAAGAAAATGGCTTTGCTGCACTGCCCTTGCATCTTATTTCCTGGATAAGCAGAATGTCCAGCCTCCACCTTATCATTATGTCATCTACTCCAAGGTGCATCCTTTCAGTAAACCTGCATTCAGTGTTGCAATTCTTAGTTCATGCTGGCAGTTGATTAGTATATGTCCAGCTTTTGCTCAACAGAGCCAGCCAGTAGCTTATTGACCCAGGGTTCCTGGGCTTTATGGTGAGAACACGCTGGCCAATAGGTGCCCATATACCCCTCCTGCTGTTAAGTCGAGTAGGTCGTGTCCTCAATGCACTTACCACTGACAAGTAGCCATGCCTATTTGGCGGCAATAGTCAGTACAATCAAATCACCATCTAGTGAATAGCCTTGTCATGGAGTGCAGCCTGTGATTCATGTTCTCCTATTCTGATAATACTGTACACCACAGAAGATACCCAAACTGGCTGGTCTATACAACTCTGTTCTTGGGTGAATTTGAGATAGAATCAGCATGTGTTTGGGAGGTAGGAGGAACACTACAGAGATGCAGGGAGAACATACAAACTCCACACAGGCATTGGCCAAAGATGAGGATTAAAACTTGTACCTTGTGCATGGGAAGTGAAGACTTTAATCATTATTTCAACTGGTCTCCCTATGTCCCTGTTTCTGTAAATAGCAACTCCTTGATGTCACTAACTTAGATAAAAATGAAAATGTGAAAAGAATCATATAGACATTATCTTTTTCCTTTACTCTAAGTATTGCAATCTCAAATCAAAACAAAGTCCCTGCAACAAAGCAAGATCTGATGTTTAAACACATAACACATGAAAATCTGACTTGAAATTTATGATATTTAAAGATGTGATAACAAAGCATATGATCCGCAGTATTGCTTCTTTCTTGTTGCCTTTTTTTAATTTTTTATTATTATTATTATTATGATGAAATGAGTGATGTCAAGGAATATCCTTTTCTTTGTCTTCACTCTGGGTTGATAGTTTGGGGGCATGGTATGATTCACCATTATTTCAATCTGACTACTCAGTATAAGAAATTGTTCAAGTTTTGGAATTTGGTTTGTAACAGTGAATATGTGTCTAGGGGGTCTAGAAGGGAAATATAACAAAGGAGGGTAGATTTTTGAAAATTTATGAAAATGTTTGGCATGGAAGATGTGAATTCAGTACTAGGAGTTCGGAGTGAATTTAAATATTACTCACTGAGATACAAAAACTGGGCTACGCTAGGTAGATTGTATATCTCACAGGAACATGTGCACTTAACTGAAGGTCTTGAAACACACCTAATAACTATTTCTGATCATACGCCAATAATAACTAAAATAGAAATGCAAGGTAATGAAATAAAGATGAGTCACTGGTGCTTTCCCAACTATCGGTTGAAAAGAGAGGAATTCAAGGAATGGATTTTTAAATTAATTCAGGAACTACTAGAGAAGACAGAATTTTCCTCTGAAAACATAGCTAGGGAGTAGGATAAAATTAAGGTGGAGTTTAAAACTGGGATGGAAATAAAAGAAAGGAGGTATGGTTAAACAGTAACAAGAATTATTTAGAGGGATTGACAAATGTTAAAGTATTGCAAAATGGGGAATCTCTCAGAACAAGAAAAGGAGCAACTGCAGAATGCTAAGCAGAAAAAAGGGATTGCTTCAACAATATGCACGAGTTAGAAAGATTGCTGTTAATCAACTGTTTTTGATAATAATTCTAGAGCACAAAAACTTTTAGCGCAACAACTCAGACAACAGAAAGTGGTAAGGGCTGTCACCAAGCTTAGGGAGCCTATAACAAGGAAGATAACAAGAGATCCTGTAGAAGTATTAGAAATATTTCAGAAATTTTATGAAAGTTTGTATAAAGCAGAGAACTATGGAAATCAAAAAAGGTACAAATAGAAATGTTTACGGAAGAATTAAATATGCCCAGGTTAGAGGTATATGAGGCTCAATTACTAACAGTTAGGATAGGAAGGGATGAGATAAAAATGGCTATGTATAACCAATCTACAGGAAAGTCCCCAGGAATAGATGGTATTCCTGTAGAAGTTTGGAAGCTAGTAGGGAAAAACTGATAAAGATCTGGAAGGTTTTGTCTAACAGTATTTTAAGAGGAGGAGAAGTACCAGCATCCTGGAAGAAGCAGTGGTAGCCTAGATAGGGTAACGATCCATCAGATCCAACCTCATACAGGCCAATTTCAATACTAAACCATAATTATAAAGTGTTTATGTCAATAATGACTAACAGAATGGCAAAAGTGATACCAAAATTAATAGATATTGATCAGTATGGTTTTGTGAAGGGAAGACAGACATTTGACAACATTAACAGAACATTGATGATCCAGAGGGAAGCAGAATGTAAGAAAATACCACTTTTATTGGTAGGTCTTGATGCAGAGAAAGCATTTGACAGAGTGGACTTTAACTTCATGAGCAGGGCAATGGAAGCATTTGTGGGTGGGGTCCGCTCCGATAATTTCTGCTTAAGTAGAGGAACCAGGCAGTGTTGTCTGCTTTCCCCTTTGTTGTTTGCATTATATTTAGAATCACTGACAAAGAAAATAAGGGATTCAGAAATTCAAGGATATAATTGGCATGGTAGTCAGGAAAAGCTTGCTCTGTTTGCATATGATATTATTTTATACATGACAAAAACAGAAAGGGACATTTCAGTGTTGTGGAGCATTTTAAGACAGTTTCAAATCTTCTCAAGATACAAAATTAATGAAGCTAAAACAAAGTCAATAGCAGTAAATTATGTATCCACGCACAAATTGGTCCAACAATATCCATATTTATGGGGACAGGATAAAATGAAGTATTTAGGAGTATGGATTAGAAATGACTCTGTTGTGGCAGCTAAGGATATGTGGGAAGAGACTAAACAGAAGACAATACAAAAATTGAGAAACTGGAATCTTTATTATATGGATATGGATTCTAAGATACAAGCCATTAAAATGTTTTTAGTTCCTTTAGTCTTATACACAGGTCAGGCATATTTTTATAAACCAGAGGAGAAGCTGTGGATAGCAATTAAAAAGGGTTGAAGGATTTTATCTGGGAAGGGAAGACAACAAGGTTCAAGTGGGATAAGCTAATTCTTCCAACAGAACAAAGCAGACTAGGATTACCCAATTTGATGGGGTATTTTAGAGCAGCAGAGTTAAGGTTCTTGTACATAGCACAAGCAGAAAACTATAATTCAAAGTGAAGAGGAGTGATGCTTATACAGGGAGGAAGTTGAAGAAATGAGGAGGGACTGGGATTCTGGATGCAGACTTTTAAGGAGAACAACAAAAAGCATACAGAGTATATATTCATAAAATAGCAGGTAGTATTCTAAGAACCAAACCAGAATGGAGAAAAGAGATTTTGCTGATAGGGATGACTGTGGTCAGGGATACAGGCAATAGGCAAGAGGGAGCAGGAATTTTTTGGAGACAACTGGTAAAGGAACCAAGGTATTGGGGGCAAATACTAGAAAGGGAAAGGTGATGGAATGGGAAGAGGCCAAGAATTTATTTGGACTGCAGGTTAGAGATTGCCTTCCTTATCAAGGATTGATATCAGCATATAGGCAAGAGAAAGAAATAGGGGGCTCCTAAATATAAGACCAGCACTGGTAGAGTTTTTAATAGAATCTAGAACAGAAACTGCCATTAAAAAAGGAATAATTAGTAAGGCATATAAAATACTGCATGATAATTATAAGAATCAATCACCGGAGATTAGGAAGGATTGGGAAGAGAGAGTGGATAAGCAATTCACAAAGAGACAATGGGAGGATATATGTATATCTCCCAAATATGCAACAAAGTCTAGAAGATTTAGGATCATTGCCTGGAAGTGTTTACATAGGTATTTTTATACCCTAAGTAGACTCCGAAGAATATTCCTCAGCTGCACAGTAAGTGTTGGAGGTGTAACTGGCAGGAAAAACGTGGCTGGGAAAATAATTTTTTGGGAGTGTAATGAGCTGGCAGACTTTAGGGATTCCCTGCAGACAGCTCTGTTGGAGACACTGGGTGAGCAGATTGGATTGACTTGGGAGATGATATTTTGAGATATGATATAGAATCGGAATTGCCTAGATATAGTAAAGCCTTGCTGAGTATAATTGTGGTGGATGCTAAAAAGCAATTACTAGAAAATGGAAATCAAGGTCTACACCAACTTTACTAGAAGTAGTGAATATAGTAACAGAGATAAAACAACTGGAATTGGGATCTTTAGAAAGGGAGGGAGCAAACTACATAGAAAAAAATGGGAATTCTGGGAACAACATATGCAGAGCAGGAACGAGGTTTAAGAGGCAGGATTTGAATGACCCATATAATGCTTAACTGACGATGACTGGATAGATTATATGTGAAGTATAATGTTTGCAACTACAGTTGTTTCAAAAGTGTCTGTGATGTATACTGTTTGTGACTAAAGTGGTGTCGTTTGTTTTTCATTTGTATATATTACCTATGTCATGTGTGAAAATTTAATAAAGATGTTTGTTGGAAAGTACAAAAAAGCATAGTGAAAAGAAATTATTCAAGTTTAATCATTCATGTTAAAATTCACTTTGTAGCCCTTTACAAATGCTGTATAGTCATTTATGAAAATAATTGTCTGTTTATTGTCATAATTCAGGTTAGTTACAGCAAAAGTAAGTGCAATATTTCACTTGGAATTTACCTTTTAATAAAACTTACTGATGTTAGTACAGCAAATATAAGGAATTATCTGTAGTTTGTGTTTACGCATTGGTTGCATCAGTAGGAACATCTGTTTTATTTAATATTCTGTTGTTAATCTGCATGCTTCAGTATTAAGGTGCTTCAGACATGCTTCAGTACACAACTAATGCAGAAATAGGTTTATAAATCTGAACAGGAATCTATATTTTGCTTAAAGGATGGGAAATTTTACAGAGGATTACAAAATCAAGAACAATATTAACATAACTGTAAGCACAGCATGAAAAATTAAAAATAATTCTGGTCTGGGCACTTTCCAATTAATTAGAAACCGTGTGTATGCATGTACTTCAAAGTAAATTATTATTTGTCATTATTGCTATTATTATTATTACAAGTATTACTATTACTACTGCTACTTCTACTACTATTATTTTTACTATTATTATTTTTTATGTAAAGTATATACCTCCTGGGAATGGCCTACTTAATAGACTTTAAAAGTATGTTTTAAAGTATTGAGAAGTTAAGAAGGAAGTTTGTTATGGCCTTTTTTGTCCCCCGCCCAGAACCTTGCCTAAAGGCTTTATTACATGGACCCAATCGGCCTGTTTCATTCTGAGGGTACAGGAGCCAGGCATTCCTGGCATAGGAGCCAGGTATTCCTGGGACAGGCAAAAGCCTTAAAGTCTATTTGTTTTTGCATGAGAATCCTAGTCGCCCTGCTGAAGAATCACCTGGTAGTGAACAGGTCAGCTTGCAGGTCCTGACAGCAGACTACCCATTCTCACTTGGAGCACTCTTTTATCCCCCTTGGCGGCTCATCCGAGCTCTACCATTACTGTCTTCTAAGGGGGAAAGTACAGTTGTGTACACTTACCATAAATGTAGATGTTCGAGTGTATTCACTGTTGCAGTCATTACATTTGGGTAATCTGCTGGCAGGTTGCCCTCAGTCAGCCTGAATAACAAAGTATTGGGTCCTGCATCGGTTGCTGTCTCCTCTTCCATGATGTCAGGTTGTCAGGGGTATAAAACATGCCGCCAACACCATTTTATTCAGTTTTTCTTGCCCCAGATGTCAGGTGCCCCCCAAATGGGGAGCAAAAATATATATATAAATAAACAGTAAATATATAAATGCATTTTTTGAAACATAAACCTTACCTTAAACTAAAAGCAAATACACAACAAAGGCTTTTGAGTATAGTGAAGGAAAGAAAAGGAATAGAATGAGGGATGGCGGGTGGGTAACCCGGACTGCAGCAGTGAATACACTCGAACATCTACATTTATGGTAAGTGTACACAACTGTACTATGTTCTTCGTGTTTCCCTGTTGCAGTTATTACATTTGGGTAGAATCCCAAAGCTATGGATGGGAGGATGGAACTAAACAGCATTAGGAGTGGCTATAAAGCCCAGCAGGACTGCAGTGGCAAATCCTGCCCTGGATTTGGAGAAGAGAGGTAAATGATAATGCTTTGTAAAGGTATGAACAGAGCTCCAAGTAGCAGCTTCTAGAATATCTTTGGTTGGGACCCCTCTGAGAAAAGCTGCTGAAGTAGAGGCAGCCCTGGTGGAATGTGATCTGATCCCCTTGGGCTCAGGTTTACCATGGTGCAAATAGCAGAAACGAATGCAGTGGCTTATCCATTTAGAAATAGTCTGCTTTGATATAGCCTTCCCCTCTGATCCTGCAGCAAATGCCACCAGTAGTTGCTCAGACTTTCTTAGAGATTTGGTCATGTTTAAGTAGAATCTTAGTTGTCTGTGTACATCCAATAAATGCAGAATCTGCTCCCCCTTGTTCTGCGGATTTGGGTAAAATGTTGGCAGGTGAATGGACTGGGTAAGAGCCACACTGGATACCACCTTAGGTGTAAAAGAAGGATTGGTCCTGAGGGACACCCTGTCCGTCTAAAATATAATGAAAGGCTCCACTGCCATGAGAGCCTGTAGTTCTGAAACCCTTCTTGCTGAAGTGACTGCTAAAAGAAAATCTGTTTTCCAAGATAGAAATTTTATATCTGCAGTAGTTGCTGGTTCAAAAGGAGGCAGGGTGAGTTTTTCCAGCACAAAATTGAGGTCCCATGCAAGAGTTGGTGCTCTTCTGGGAGGCCTTACATTTTTGGCCCCTCTAAGATACTGTTTAAGCAGTGGATGAGAAAAGAGGGGAGGCTCTGTGTTGTAATGAGCTGAGATGGCAGAGGCATGGATTTTTATTGAAGAAAAGGATAGGCCCTTGTCAAGCATCTCAGTTAAATATTGTAAAATCTGAGGAATATTGGGTTTTGCTGTGTCTATTCCTTGCACTTGGTTCCAAGCACAAAATCTCTTCCATTTATCAGCATAAGATTTTCTAGTACTAGGCCTTCTGGCTTCCAAAATAACATCCATTACAGATTTACTGAGAGGTGTGGTTTGAATAATTAGTTGATTAGCCATGCTGCAAGATTCAGTGTTTGGAGCTGAGTGTGTAGAATTTGATAGTTCTGCTGAGACAGTAGATGAGGTATTTGGGGCAAGTACCATGGAGGAAGATGTGGCATGTTCCTTAGAAGTGGGTACCAGTGCTGGCAAGGCCAGTCCGGAGCAATTAGGATCATTTTTGGTTTTTCCTGTCTGACTTTTAGTAAGACCTTGGAGAGAAGAGGCAGAGGGGGAAAGGCATAGACTGATAGGTTTTTCCAGCTGAAGGATAGAGCATCTACTTTCCATGCTTTTTTGTGATGAGCTCTTGTGCAGAATTTGTCCAACTGATAATTTTGGGGAGAGGCAAATAGATCTATGTCTGGGCTCCCCCATTTCTGTGTTAAGATGCTGAAGATTTGTGGATCCAGTTTCCATTCGTGCAGGTCCATAAGATTTCTGCTTAGGTCGTCTGCCAGAGTATTTTGCTTTCCTGGCAGGAATTGAGCTTGGAGATGTATTTGGTAAGTCAAGGCTGTGTTCCACAACGTCATGGCTAGTCTGCAAAGGGGATAGGAATGTGTACCCCCCCTGCTTGTTTATGTACCACATAACTGTGGTGTTGTCCATCTTTATCAGTAGTTGTCCTGGATGAAGTAAGTCCTTGAAGGCTGTCAGGGCATTCTGAACAGCTCGCATTTCTTTCTGGTTGATATGCAGATGCTTTGGTTTGGGCTCCATTTGCCCTGAATAAATCTCCCTGCCAGGTGGGCCCCCCAAGCATAGTCTGATGCATCTGTAGTTAGGGTTTGGATGGCAGGGGGTAGAGTGAATGACAGTCCCTTGTTTTGGTGACATGTCTCTGCCCACCAAAGAAAAGTACAGTTTTGTACCTACCATAAATGTAGATGTTCGAAGATCCACATTGCTGCAGTCCTTACACTTGGGTAGTCCGCTGTCCTCGGTCGGCCCGAATATCAAAGTATAAGGCTGACGTCGGTCAAGGCGCATTTGACTGACATCAGGACGTCAGGGTACAAATGCGCATGACCGACGTCATATCCTCAGTCTTTTCTTGCCCCAGATGTCAGAAGACCCTAAAAATAAAGGTCAAAACCAAAGACAGCAAACAAACAACCAACCATCCTAGCACTAAAAATATGTACAATATATACAATATACATCATATTGACAACCCAACCCACACAACCGCCTCTAACAACAGAGGGAAGGAGGGAGGGTAAATTGGACTGCAGCAATGTAGATCTTGAACATCTACATTTATGGTAGGTACAAAACTGTACTATGTTCTTCATCTCACATTGCTGCAGTCCTTACACTTGGGTAGAATCCCAAAGCAGAGGTAAGGGAGGATGGCCAAACTATAAGGAAGCAGGAGCTGCCAAAATGCCCTGCAAAACAGCAGTGGCAAAACCAGCCCTGGATTTAGAGTAAAGTGGTAGGTGATAATGCCTAGAGAAAGTATGCACTGAACTCCAAGTAGCTGCCTCCAAAATATCCTTGGTTGCCACCCCTCAAAAGCTGTGCAGTGGCAGTAGCCCTAGTGGAATGAGGCCTAATCCCAGCTGGAATCTCCTTGCCATGATGGGAATAACAGAAAGCAATGCAAAACCCAATCCACTTAGAAATAGTTTGTTTTGACACAGGCTTGCCCTGAGAACTCAAAGCAAAAGAAACAAATAACTGCTGAGACTGCCTGAACCCTTTAGTTCTGTCCAAATAATATCGCAACTGCCTGTGTACATCTAAAGTGTGCAAAATCTTTTCCCTTTATTTTGGGAATTGCCTAAAAAGTAGGCAAATGAATAGTTTGGTTTTAAGCCACACTAGAAACCACTTTAGGCATAAAGGAAGGATTAGTATAAAGATACCCTATCCTTATGGAAAATTAAGAAAGGCTCAACCGCCATAAGGGCCTGCAACTCAGAAACCCTTCTTGCAGAGGTAATAGCCAACAAAAAGCAGTCTTCCATGATAAAACTTTAATTCAGTAGTAGCTGCAGGCTCAAAAGGTTGTAGAGTGAGTTTCTCCAACACAAAATTGAGATCCCAAGCAGGAGTAGGAGCTCTTCTGGGGGTCTTATATTCTTTGCCCTCTAAGAAATTGCTTGAACAAAGGATGAGAAAACAATGGTGGGTCACAATCATAGTGAGCGAAATTGCTGCAGCATGAACCTTAATAGAAGAGAAGGACAAGCCTTTGTCCAGTAACTCAGTAAGATATTGAAGAGCCACACTTAAATTAGGCTCAGAAACATCAAAATCCTTTGCTGCACTCCAAAATAAAAATCTCTTCCATTTATCTGCGTACACTTTCCTTGTACTAGGCCTTCTAGCTTCCAAAATAACATTCAAAACTTGCTGTGGAAGTGGAGGGCCACTATGGTTCAAAACAGAATATGCCAGGCTGTTAGGTGCAGAGAGTGAAGCTTGACATTGAGCAAATGACTGTCCTCCTGAGACAACAGGTGTGGAATCGAAGGCAAAGGCCATGGAGGCTTCCGTACCAGGCTTCTCAGTAATGGGTACCAATGCTGTCGAGGCCAATCTGGAGCTATCAAAATCATCCTTGGCTTGTCTTGTCTGGCCTTCAGTAGTACCTTTGGGAGGAGAGGCAGAGGCGCAAAGCCATACACATGAAGATTGCTCCAATTGAAAGAAAGAGCATCCACTTTCCAAGCTGTGGGATGAAACCTTTTTGTGCAAAACTTTGGCAGCTGGTGGTTTAGTGGAGAAGCGAACAGATCTATGTCTGGAGTTCCCCATGACACTGTCAATTTCTGAAATACATGAGGATCCAATTTCCACTCGTGGGGATCCATAATTTGTCTGCTCAACACATCTGCTAAGGAGTTCTGTGCTCCCGGCAGAAACCTTGCCTGAAGATTTAGCTGTAAACTGAGAGCAGTCTCCCACAAAATCATTGCTTGCCTGCATAGAGGATAAGAATGTGTTCCGCCTTGCTTGTTGATGTACCACATGACAGTTGTGTTGTCTGTTAGAATCAACACCTGCCCTGGAAGAAGTAAATCCTTGAAAGCTATTAATGCAAACTGGACTGCTAACATCTCTTTCAAGTTGATATGTAGATGTTGTAGTCTGGCAGGCCACTTGTCTTGTATCCACTTTCCATTCAGATGAGCTCCCCAAGCTTTGTCTGAGGCATCTGTCGTTAGAATCTGACTCGCCTCTGGCCGGGTCACAGAGAGTCCCTTGTTTAGGTGACATTCCTGAGCCCACCACAACAATTCCTTTTGAATGCAAGGTATTATTTGAATGACAGTGTCCAAATCCTGGCAGTGCTGTGTCCATACATTTTGAGATACCATTGTAGCTTCCTCATATGCAGTTTGGCATTGGGAAGCACCAGAATACAAGATGCCATGAACCCCAAGGCTTGAAGGACTGTCCTTGCAGTCAGCCTGGACTGATGAGACAACTGATGAAAGTAAAGGGAAAGATTCTTTGTTTGTCCGGGTCAAAAGGCCATCTGGGATGCTGTATTCAGTCTCACACCCAGAAAGCACATGTCCTGAGAGGGTACTAGACTGGACTTTATTTCGTTCACAGAATACCCCAGGCATCTTAGCACTGCTATCACATAATCCAAATGATGAAGAAGCTCGTCCCTTCCTTGAGCCAGAATCAGGCAATCGTCCAAATAAGGATAGATCTGTATTCCTTTTAACCTGAGGAAAGCTATCACTGGAGCCAGAACTTTCGTGAACACTCTGGGCAGTAGATAAGCCAAAGGGCAATGCAGAGAACTGATAATGAGAAGTCCCAGCTCGAAAACGCAGATACTTCCTGCAACTCAGTCTGATAGGAACATGAAGATAAGCCTCCTTGAGATCCAAAGTTACCATCCAATGATCTTTGCTCAGCAGAGGTAAAAGCTGCTGTAACGTCAACATTTTGAACTTGGGAATGTCCAGATAAGTGTTGAGGATAGATAAGTCCAAAATTGGTCTCCACGTGTTCCCTTTCTTTGGTACTAGGAACAGGCGAGAATAAAATCCTAGGCCCACTTCTGGCATAGGGACCGGCTGTATGGCCCCTATTTGGAGTAACAGAGAAATTTGCTTGTGAGCCTCTATTCTTTGTTGAGGAGGAACGTCTGGCATGCCTTTGAAAGGAGGCAAGGTTTGGAAATAAAACCTGTAACCGTGGTGTATGATATCCAATACCCATCTGTCTTGGGTAATTAAACTCCAATTTTCTTTGAAAAGTGCCAACCTTCCTCCCAAAGGTGCTGCCAGACGAGAAGGCTCTGGCAGCTGAAAAGGTAGGTCATTGGGTCTGTTTACGAAAGGACTGACCCCAGCCCTCACCCGAAGACTGTGCAGGAGAACTCCCTGTTCTAGGCCTGAAAGAGCCCTGAGCTCTGCCCCTACCACGTCTAGATCTACCCCTAGACTGGGAATCATAAGAAGGATACGTCCACCCCTTAGTAGGCCAATTTCTACTAAACTTTGGAGGCTGAACCTGCAAAAATCTTTAACAGTCTGCATAGACTTAGCCTTGTCTTCCATTTTCTTTAAAACTGCCTCAACAGGAGAACCAAACAACACATCAGATTGTAAAGGAGCATCTAAAATCCTTGTTTTAACATGGTCAGATAAATTCTGCTCCCTCAGCCAGGCGTGCCTGCGAAGAACTGACCCAGTGGCAGCCACCCTAGACGAAGCCTGTACAGCATCAAAACCACATTGCAAAGAATGCTTACCCACCTGTTCAGAAACATGTACTAAATCTTGTAACTCTTTACAATCAATACCTTCCGCCAGAGCATCAACCTTAGACTTCAATTGTGAAAGGAGATAGTTTTGGTATTTCAACATGTCAAACTGGCAATTCAAAGCCCTCATAGCTAGAGTGGAAGAAGTATAAACTTTCTTTCCCCATCTATCCAAGGCCCTGGCCTCTTTATCTGTAGGAACCGGATTCTTGACAACAGAAGCCTTAACACCTTTAGGCCCCTGACTAACAGTTTCTGGGTCTGCCCTAGGACTCTTAAAAGATACTTATGAGCTTCAGGCACCCTGTAATACCTATCCGGTTTAACAGGAGCAGGAGGCAAAGAATCAGGATTAAGAGAAGCCTCTGTAAAACATCTTCCACCACATCCAAAACAGGAGGTATAGCCAAAGGCCTATGCTGGGGTAAAACAAAATTCCCTAAGCCTTTTCCTGGAATCAGAGAAGTCCTGACCTTCCCACTTAAAATGCTCCCTCATGGAATGAAGAGTTTCTGCAAAAGAAAAATCCTCAGGAGGAGAAGCAGAAGGAGTAGAATCATCCACATCAGAGTCAGAATAAGGAGAATACTCCTGCAAGTCTTCAGCCGAAGACTCTGAAACATCCGAAGCCTGCTCAAAACTCCCTAGCTCAGGCTCCACCCTAGGTCTCTTATCAGGAGGGCAAAGAACCCTAATCAAAGTAATCAAATCTTCTGCCATTTTAAGCATATGCTTCTTGGGCACAGTTCCTGAAGAACTAGGGATGACACCAACTGAAGCTAAACCTGGCCTGCCTCTGGGAGAAGCCTTGGAAACAGAAGGAGAGGGCCTAACCACCCTAGGAAGGGAGGGAGTATAGTAACCTGAGAAGCCCCATCAGCCTGACCTGCCTCCTGAGAGGCCACATCCTGCAATAACAAAGTCTCTCCCTGGGATCCCAAAGAAACCTCCGGTGGAACCACCGGCTCCACCGACACCTCTAAAGAACCGGCGTCCGACGGTTCTTCTAGCCTAGGCTTAACTGCTTTGTCCTTGCGCTTCTTGAAGAAGGCGCCGAGCATCCGACGGCATTTTATAATTGCACCGCTTCAAGACTAACCTGGCACAATCTAACCTTCTCTTTATAGTGCGCTTATTGAATCTAGCACAAGAGCGACACCCAACAACGTCGTGCTCAGGCCCTAAACAAGGAATACACAAAGTATGATAGTCTCTATGCGGTATCTGTTTCCCACAAGAAATACAATTATTCACTTTTTCTGACATCCGGTAAACCACTGAGGCAAGAAAAAAAACTAAAATATTCCCCAACGGGGTACTTAGCCAACTTTGACTCGGTCTGAAACTCCGAAATCGAAAAATTTCAGAACGCCAACCGGCACTTGCAATGCTGCTTCTGCATCGGACCATGCGGCAAAAAAGACTGAGGATATGACGTCGGTCATGCGCATTTGTACCCTGACGTCCTGATGTCAGTCAAATGCGCCTTGACCGACGTCAGCCTTATACTTTGATATTCGGGCCGACCGAGGACAGCGGACTACCCAAGTGTAAGGACTGCAGCAATGTGAGATGAAGAACATCTCCTGCTGCAGGCAGTGAATGAGAGGAATCATTGTTTCTAGGCTGTGACAATGTTGACTCCATAAACTTTTTAGGGACCATTGAAGTTTCCTCATATGCAGTCTCGCATACGGAATTAGTAGAATGCAGGATGCCATGAACCCCAAAGCCTCCAGAATTTGTCTTGCAGATAACTGGGTTTTTGTTGCCATTTGTTTGAAGTATGTTGTCAGTTACCTTTGTTTGTCTGGCGTAAGGTAAGCCATTGGGGCAGTTGTATTCCACCCAAGAATGTAATTATTTGAGAGGGTACCAGTTGTGATTTCTTTTCGTTTGTACCCTAGGTATGTTAGAAGCCTTTTTACAAACACCAGATGTTGAAGAAGAGTGTCCTTGTCCTCTGCTTGAATGAGACAGTCATCCAGATAAGGATACATTTGTATGCTTCTTTGTCTGCAGAATGCAATTACTGGTGCCAGGCACTTTGTAAAGACCCTGGATGCAGTAGATAAGTCAAAGGGCAGTGCAGAGAATTGGTAATGCAAAAGACCTGCCTTGAAGCAGAGGTATCTTCTGCATGATTCCCTTACTGGGATATACAGGTATGCCTCTTTTAAGTCTAGAGTTACTAACCAAGCATTCTTGCCTAGCATAGGCAGTAGCTGATGTAAAGTCAGCATTCTGAATTTTGGAATGTCCAGGAATGTGTTCAGAATCGATAAGTCCAGTATTGGACGCCATGAATTGTCTTTTCTGGGTACCAGGAAAAGTCTTGAATAAAAACATTGTCCTTTTTCCTTTTCTGGTACCAGTTGAATAGCCCCCATATCCATGAGGGACATGACTTGTTTCTGGGCCTCTGCCCACTGATTTTGTGGCAGATCCCGCCATCTGTTTGGAATTGGCAAAGTATGGAAATGAAATCTGTATCCCTGGGATATTATGTTTAATACCCACTTGTTCTGGGTAATTAACTGCCAATTTTGAGCATGAAGTGCTAGTTTTCCCCTGAAGGGGGCTGCCAAAAGATAAGTGCTTGGTGATGGTAGAGGAAAGTCATTGAAACTGCTTACTGTAGAGTTGTGCTTTGTTTCCACCAGATTTGGAGGTGGAGGCACCCCATTGTTTTGACCTGTAAGAACCCTGTGATTGATATCTGGAGCCATTTGAGCACCTGGATTTGCCCTGATTGGCTCTGTTGGACACAGGAAAGGACCAATTTTCAGTAGGCCAGTGCCTACTGAACCTGGGTGGCTGCACTTGCAAGAAATCCTTTACAGTTTGCATAGATTTAGCTTTGTCTTCCATTTTCTTTAAAACCTCTTCTGCCTTATTACCAAACAGAGTATCATGCTGCAAAGGGGCATCCAACAATTTAGCTTTAACATGATCAGGCAGATTTTTCTCCTTGAGCCAGGCATGCCTTCTAATCACAGATCCAGTAATGGTGGCCCTACAAGAGGCCTCCAAGGAATCAAAACCGCATTGCAAAGTGTGCTTTCCAACCTGTTCTGCTGAATGCAATAAATCCTGTAACTCTTTGATTTCCACACAATCAGAAATCAACATTATTTTCTGTTTCAGTAAGCCTATAAGATGCTGTTGATATTTAAGCATATGAAACTGGCAGTTTAAAGCCCTGATTGCCAAGGTTGCAGACGTATAAACCTTCTTACCCCATCTATCCAGCGCCCTGGAATCTCTATCAGAAGGGGTAGGATTTTTGGCTGTAGAAGCCTTTACATCCTTGGGACCCTGAGAGATAGTCTCAGGATCAGCAGCAGGATTTTTGAAAAGAAATTTGTGGGAGTCAGGAACCCTGTAATATCTGTCTGGCTTACTAGGAGCCAGAGACAGGGAATCAGGAGCCATGCTTGATTCTGAGAACACATCATCAACAATGTCTAATACAGGTATTGCCAAAGGCCTATGCTGAGGAAGAAGAAGGAAATCCCTACGCCTCTTTTTTGATTCAGAGAAGTCCTGACACTCCCAGTGAAAATGTTCCCTTAAAGTATGCGAAGTCTCTCCAAAAGAATAATCCTCAGGAGGAGATGCAGATGGGATGGATTCCTCTGCATCAGAATCCTCATAGGGTGGAATAGAAAATTCCTGATCAGAAGAGGAATCAGAAGAAATGAAAACCTGATATGAAGATTCATAGTCAGTGGCTTGCCTAGGGCTCTTAGCGGGGGGGGGGGTGGTAACCCCTGATCAAGGTAATTAAATCCTCAGCCATTTTGATCATCTGTTTTTTAGGCATAGGGGCCTGAGCATGTGGCTCATGCATCAGTTTTTTAGACATAGAAGTTGTTTTTGACCTTGTTTTTGTTGCTGGCATCGGTTTAATATAAAAATGTTGTGATCTGAAAACATCCTCAGAAGCCGGTGCCTGCTCAGTGGCTCTGGACCCATCTAAGGGAGAGACATCTGTGGGTTCAGTACTCTGAGAATCTCACGGCATACCGGACTCCAAATGAGTCTCAGAAGAGGCCTGCAACTCAAAAGTAGCGGGTATCAGGGGCTGCAAAAGCACCTCACTGAGTACCGGCTTAGAAGAAGCTTCATCGTCGGTTTTGGACCTCGACGGTCTGTCTCTGTCTTTTTCTTTGCGTTTTTTGTGAACTCCGGTAGTCGGATTGCTAACCGACAACATTTCAGGATAGTTAAATCTTGAACCAAAATATTTAGAAGCAAAAATATACCGACGCTTAATAATGCGTTGGTTAAATTTAGCACAAAACCGACAGCAAGGCACGTTGTGATCAGGGCCTAGGCAAGGAATACAGTACAAATGAAAATCCTTATGAGGTATTTGCTTCCCACAAGTAATGCAATTATTAACTTTTACTGACATCAGTAAGGAGCAAGAAAATGTTTCCCCAATGAGGTACTTAGCTTTAGTTTGAAGACTTCGGTTCTGAAACTCGAATACGAAAATTTCAGGAGTCGGCCGACCGGCACTTGCGAACTGCTTCTGCTTCCGGCACCGCACGGCAAGAAAGACTGAATAAAATGACATCGGCTGCATGTTTTATACCCCTGACAACCTGACGTCATGGAAGAGGAGACAGCAACAGACGCAGGACCCAAGACTTTGTTATTCAGGCCGACTGAGGCCAACCTGCCAGCAGATTACCCAAATGTAATGACTGCAACAGTGAAAAATGAAGAACATGCATGCCTCCATATGATGAGTTTTCCTCGGATGTCAGTGTGAGACATAGGTCTCAACCTGCTAACAGGCCAGTTTGGAACACAGATCATAGCAATGCATTAGAAATAGTCAAAATGTTGAACACCCTTTTGTTACACTGCACGAAATGCATATTGTGGCCATGGTCCTTCAACTAAAATATACATTATTCAAAAACCACTAAGCACTTAGGAAAAAGCCCACGAAGACCTCTGGATGCAGTAAAAATGTTTTAATATTCACTCCACTTCATTAAAAATAAAAATAAAAAATACATTATGTAAGCCTTTTATTTATTTACACTTTGTTGACTGGTTAGTTCCTATAAGGCCAATGGCTTCTTTTCAGGGGAGACTCCAACTGGTATTCATTCTGACTAGAGGAAATATGGCCAGAGCACTGGGAACTTTTTCTCCTCTTTTTTTTAATAAGTGCTGAGGAATCTTTGACACCCATCTGAGCAAGCACTAACTGAGACAAATGAGGTTTTGGTTTAACATCAGAAGTATGGCACAGCCAAGCATGTAGCAACTCTCTCATGCTGAACTTCAGTGTCAGTTTTGGATAAATCATCCAAGTAGCTGGTATTGGAAACAGAACCCACAACCTTCTGCACCAAAGACAAATGTGCTACGTGTTGAGCTACCAAAACTGCCAGTAAGTATTTAATAATGTATACACTCATGCAGATATGGACATTTACATATCCACACACACACACACACACACACACACACACACACACAAACACAAATGTGTCCATATATTATAGAGACTTTACTTTCCAATGTTTTACTCTAATTCAG